>NC_079219.1:46772268-47072268 GCF_029633865.1 Lampris incognitus
TGTGCTCTGTGTGTGTGTGTGTGTGTGTGTGTGTGTGTGTGTGTTGTGTGTGCTGTGTGTGTGCACGTGTGTCTCTGTGGGGGTTGGGGTGGGGGTTGAATCCAGATTGACTCGTGAGCAATCGAGTCATTCTGCCAAGAACTGCAGTGGAATATGTATCATGCCTGTGTACTTGTAGATTCGCCATGAACCCACCCTGATCCTTTTCACTGGTTTGTCACTTGACAATTTTCATCTTTGCGGCCCTCATTCATTTCAGATCGTGAGTACGCGGTGGACTCAGTGTGAAATAACATGTTTGTAGCTCAGTGCATGTTTCTAGCAAGAGGTCATTTTTTTTTCTCACGGCCCAGATGTTTTTAACTGGTGTCTGCTTTCCAGAACCCCGGTCCCAGCTTCCCAGCAGGCCGCTGTGTCTCTGCTGTTGTGTTCCTCCTGCCAGGACCTCATGCCAACTTCATGTGTCATCTTCTTCCCAAAGGTCCAGATAGTTGGATGAGGTTTATTGTGGAAGACCTTTGTGTAACATTTTCTTTTCCCTTGGTTCAGCCACAAACTTCAGCAGGTGAAGGAGAGAGAGTCCCTAGACAGTCTTGTTTTTCTATGAACTCTGTGTAAAAGAAAGGGTGTGACTCCTTTGCTGGGCTGTATTTCAGTGTACGTCATCGAATGGATGTCAGCATTACTAATGGCGATTGTTTGGTCCAGTCTATATTACCTTGCCCACACAAGTACAGTGAGTGTATTAAAGCACATTTTCCTTCAGTATATAATCATAATATGATTAAGTAGAAAAATGAGACCTGGTGTTATCCATATAATTACAGAGGCATTGAAATGGTAATTGAGTTTCTCAAAATCACCAAACAATCAATCTAAGCAGGGATTCATCAATACCGATGTCTGACATTGAGCCAACACCTGCAGGTTAAAATAGAGTATCAGTATCAGAGATTTTACCCAAGACTAAAATCCAGTACCAGAAGCCCTGAGTAACATGTCATAAATAAAAACAGAATGACTTGATTTACTTTATTTTTGGCACGTGGAAGTCTGTATTTCTTTAAAGTTGAAAAAAGGCTGATCTGTCTCAATTATTTTACCATTTGACCCCAAACTAATGTTCTAAATCGGCATAGTTAGCAAAACTAATGGATCGGTATCGGCCGATACTCAGAATCAGAATCAAGTTTACTGGCCATGTAGGTTTGCACAAATACGGAATTTGACTCCGGCTTCATGGCTCTCTCAGGGCACCTAACATAGAATAACAACACTACAACACAACAATCTTCAATTATATACACAAGGATTGATTTATACAGGTGAAATAAGAGGTGATAAAGTGCAATGGTGCAGAGAATATATTAGAGATAATGACATAAATGTAAGCAGGTTACTTACATACATGCCTGAGGTAGATGGACATGACAGAGCATACCAGTAATAATAACTTTATTTATACAACACTTTTATAAAACAATGTTACAGAGTGCTTTACAAAGAAATAAAACCAGGCAAGGCACAAATAAAAATAAGACCAAATAAAAACAGTATGAATAAATGAAAACAAATATCAAACATTTGTAAAAGCTTTAATAAAAAGAAACGTTATAAGATGAGATTTAAAAGAAGCTAGATAGATGGTTTGTCTTAGTTCAACAGGAAGAGAGTTCGATAGTGTGGGGGCTCTAACAGCAAAAGCCGATAACCCTTTCTAACAGACTGAGACCTAGGAATAACCAGCAGGGCTCCATCTGCAGATCTTAATGGTCGAGGGGGCGTATACCAGGTCAATAAATCAGAAATGTATGTAGGAGCAAGAGTGTTTAAGGCCCCAAAAGTGAGCAATAAAATGTTAAATCAATATGAAATATAGCAAGGAGCCAGTGTAGGGTGGCAAGCGCAACAATGATATGGTCATGCCTCTTTTTCCCAGTAATGAGCTGAGCAGCAGCGTTTTGTACCAACTGCAGACGGTGGAGGGAGCCCTTGCTGATACCTGAGTAAAGCATGTTGCAGTAGTCAAGCAGAGAATAGATAAAAGCATGTACATGTACCTAATTTTGGAGAGTACATTGAGTACAATATACTGTACATTGTACTGTATATACAAAATGGTTGGATTTATTTGACAGTGGTAAGCGTTCATTTGAATGGCAGCCCACAGAAAGAAATTGTTTTTATATCTGGTTGTTTTGGGGTACAGTGCTCTGTAGCGCCTACCAGAGGAGAGGAGTTGGAACATGTTGTGATCAGGGTGTGATGTGTCTGCAGTGATATTGCCTACCCGTTTCCTGAATCTAGAGGTGTATAAGTCCAGAATGGAGGGCAGGTTTGCACCAATGATTTTCGCTGCAGACTTAACTGTCCTTTGTAGTCTGTTCCTGCCCTGTTTGGTGGCTGATCCAAACCAAACCAGTGATGGATGTGCAGAGGACAGACTGCATTATTGCAGTGTAGAACTAAATCAACAGTTCCTGAGGCAGGTTGAATTTCCTGCGCTGGCAGAGAATGTACATCCTCCGCTGGGCCTTTTTGATGACTGTGTCAATGTTGGATGGCCACCTTAGGTCCTGGGAGATTGTGGAACAGAAATATGTAGGTTTTCAATGCAGTCACCATGCTGTTGAGTAGGGTGGGGGGGACATGTTTGAGGGGCTCCCCTCGAAGTCTACTGTCATCTCCACAGTTTTGAGTGTGTTCAGTTCCAGGTGGTTATGGCCGCACCAGTAGGCCAGCTGTTCAACCTGCCATCTATGTATATGTAGACTCGTCACCATCCCGGATCAGGCCAATGATGGTTGTGTCATTCACAAACTTCAGGAGTTTAACAGACGGGTCTCCTGAGGTGCAGTCATTTGTGTAGAGGGCAAAGAGTAGAGGAAAGAGCACACATCCCTGGGGGGGTGCCAGTGCTGTTTGTCCGGGTGCTGGATGGGATTTTCCCCAGCCTCACCAGCTGCGTCCTGTCTGTCTGGAAGTTTTTAATCTACTGGCAGATGGGGCTGGTGCAGTGAGCTGTGTGACTTTGGAGTGGAAGATATCTGGGACGATGGTGTTGAACCCTGAGCTGAAGTCCACAAACTGGAGAGATCCCTCCTCTTTTGCTCTCCCTGAGCTTTCTTCCTATTTTTTCTCCATGTTAAAGGTTTTTTTTTTTTATTAGGGAGTTGTTCCTAATCTAATGCGAGAGTCTAAGGACAGGATGTTGTGTTGTTGTAAAGCCCCTTGAGGCAAATATGTAATTTGTGATACTGGGCTACACAAATAAAATTGATTTGACTTGACTTAACTTGACCCTTGCGTGTGTCCTTGGGAAGTCAAGGTGTTGGAAAATGCAAACCCATGTTGAGTGCATCCTCCACTGACCTGTTTGCTTGGTAGGTAAACCGCAGAGTAGAACGGGGGGCCTGCGATTTCCTTCAGGTAGGCCAACACCAGTCTCTCGAAGGATTTCATGACCAAAGACATTAGGGCAATGGGCCCGTAATCATTTAATCCTATGATACAGGGTTTCTTGGGGACCAGGATTATAGTGGCACTCTTGAAGCAGATCACACATCTCCACTGGTCTTTTGAAGGTCAGTGTGAAAATGGGGGCCAGCTGGTCAGCACAGACTTTCAGACAGGAGGGTGACACGCCATCTGGGCCCAGTGCCTCCCTGGTCTTCTGTGCCTGGAAGAGCTGGTGGACGTCCTCAACACAGATCCTTAATGAAGATGGGGGGGCCAGTGGGGAGGGGAGAGGGGATGGCAGGGAGTGCAGTTGGTTGTGTGTTGTGGCCAGAGAGTGTGAGGGGTGTAAAAGTTTGCTTTTCAAACCTGCTGTAAAATCTATTTACATTGTCAGCCAGTTGATGGTTCCCTGCAGTGTGGGAGATGGTCTCCTGTGGTTGGTAATGTCTTTCAAACCTCTCCAGACTGATGATGGGTCATTGGCAGAAAACCTCTTTTTCAACTTTTCAGAGTAGCTCCTTTTTGCCACTCTGATCTCCTTTGTGAGTGTATTTCTGGCTTCGTTATACCGGATCCTATCTCCAACCCTGTAGGACTCGTCTTTAGCCTGATGGAGCGGCCTGAGTTTTGCTGTGAACCAGGGTTTATTGTTGTTGAAGGTACAGAATGTTTTGGTGGGTACACACGTCCTCACAAAAGCTGATGTAAGATGTCACAATGTCAGTAAGTTCATCCAGGTCTGTACTGAGCAGAGACATACTTGGAATCAGCATCAGCAATGAAAAAGGGAAAGTGGTGCATCCTTAATTTGAAGGTTTATTTTTTACATTATTCATATGTTATAACACTGAGCTATGCTTTCCTTTTGAGTTAGTGTATGTTTAATGGTGAAACAAAATGCCCATATTCACATTTATTTTCAGAATTAAAACTAGATTAGATATAAAATTCCCCCATTATTCATGATGCGTTGTAAATCAAACCAAATCTAATGTAATAAGTTTCAGCTGAGCATATGGAAATGTAATGAATCATGCTTTTTTCCTTTATTTCTCTTTGTGCAAGTGTAGTTTTCTAATACAATGAAAGTTCATTATGATCCCTCATCATGTTCTTCGATATCGACGGGTTGTGAGTTTAATTCCATGTTTGGTCACTGGCTGGAACTTAAAACCAGGCTTTCGCCCTTGAGACATTCCGGCAGGTTAAACATGTGCTGCAGCCAAACACACACGAATCCAACAGACATTTTATGAGGAAAAACATCCTCCTATTGTTTAAACCAGCTCCTAAAAGGTTCTAGCTTTATAGTTTATTGATGTTCTGAAAACACTGTGTGATGCCTCAAAGCTTTTTTTTTATGCTGAGAGTCTTTGTACTTATAAAAGTATCTGAGAGAGCCTGTGTACTCGGTAAACAGTATTCAGGAGTTTAAGTTGAAACTTGCTGTGCTTGGTAAGCCCTTGAATTTCCACTTTTTACATTTCATAAAAGTTAAGCTCAACAATTTTTAACACAAACCAAAAACAGTAGTGTGCAGTACAAGGTAGGTGCCCGAGTGGAGAAAGAAAGAACGAAAGAAAGAAATATTTAGTGTTTAGCTTTTCAATGTTTAAACACTTTATTTGGCGATATGTACAGTGTTACGCCCACCAATAAAGCCATTTAAATTTGAGAGCGAGAGAGAGAGAGAGAATGCATGTGTGTGTGTGTGTGTGTAGTGTACTAATTGTCCTTATTGTGCCCGGTTGTTTAACAGTCTTATAGCCAGGGGGTAGAACCTCTTTCTTAGTCTTTCTTTGAGGCTACAGAGGCATTTTCCTGACATCAATAACCTGAATAGGCTGCAGGGGTGGCTGGAGTCTGTGGAGATCCTGAGGGCCTTAGTCCTGCACTGCCTGGTAAAGATGTCTTGTAAGTTCACGGAGGGAAGTCCTGGTAACATGCTCTGCTAGACGCACCACCCACTGTAGAGTTTTACGATCCCGAGCAGAACAGGCAGTGATGCTCCCAGACATTGCTAAAGATTACTATTTTAAAAAAAAACTAAATTAACTACAGTTAATCATTTTGTCAGAACGGTTAGCATGGTGAATATCTCAAATAGTAATGTAATGTTCTCTATTTATATGGCGAAACACATTTTATCATAATTAGATTTGGGCTTATTGACCAAATATTGACAGACCCGAAGTAATATATATTCAGTTTGTATGGTAGACTTGGTGTAATTCAGTCATGTCATTAGCTCAGATGTCAGGGTGGAATAAACCACCCACACAACTGCTTTCACCTTTCCCAGCCAGAAGAGGTCTGTTCAGTCTTTCTTGTGGTGAAGCAGGTGGGTGTTTGTTCATTCCTGAAGGCTTTGTCACTAAACAGATGGGGGTACATACCAAACAAATCAGGAGGCTGCAGCAATGCAGGAAAACATCCCCTGCTGGAGACTCCTACAGAGCAAGATATACTACATCCTAACTCTGTGTGTGTGTGTGTGTGTGTGTGTGTGTGTGTGTGTGTGTGTGTGTGTGTGTGTGTGCGTGCGTGCGTGCGTGCGTGCGTGCGTGCGTGTGTGTATCAGGGGTTAAAATCTGATATCAACTTTGGAGCGGACAATTACATGAAATTTTCTCAAGAGTAATTCCTGAGGGGGACACCAAAAGTAGTGCTGTAACTCTACTAATGAACACGCTGTCACCCTGCCAGCTAAGGAACACTATCGCATTGCCAGCTTCTCTCACTGACTCGAAATCAAACAGCTGCAAACACAGGTTGATGTTACTCTATCTAGCTAGCAAAGGTTGCGTCCGAAATCACTTACTAATATACTATTTAGCACGCCAAAATACTATATGACATCTTTAGTATGTACGAAACCAGAGTATCCATGAAAAAGTATGCGGATGGCATACTACATCCAATGAAATATTGCAGTATGCAAGCACTGGACACTATGCTGGCATAAATACCCCACAATGTAATGCAGTAGTGACAACAACAGCTTAACAGACAATGGCAGATGGCGACCAAGGCGGCTCCGGTGTACCATCATTAATGCTTAAATTTAAGTGTAAGTATAAGGTTTCACTTTGCTAGGCGTAATATCTTTTTTAAAATTAGTTTGTTTGGTTACATCATTGTATGTAGACACACTGTTGTGGTTGCAATGTTAACTGAGGAGCTCGCTAAGGTTAATTTAGGCTAATTAGGAGACTAGCATTAGTAACATTATGTGACATAGATGAGAGAGGATAGGGGGACGTAGCTAATTTACCCAGATAATTTAGGTTACCTCTCTTCCTTTGCGTATTGCTAAATTCATTTGAATTAATGTTGATTCCCTAGGGACAGATGAGCTGACGGGAAAACTGATCTGTTGGCGAGTAGCCAACAAAAGCCTGTTTACAGGCTAACGTAATGCCGTCATCAAAGGTTTTGTGTAAGTTCAAAGAAGCAGCTGTTCTCTTTCAGGGTTTCCATGGGTCCTTTAAAAGTCTAAAAAAACTCTTAATTCAATAATCTGCATTTCAGGCCCAACAAAGTCTTATTGTTCTAAATAAAGAGTAATTATATGAGTACTCCGTTCCACTTAATTGTCCTATAAATCAGCTGAAATGCTGTGGTTATTCCCCCTGAACAAAAAGGTTGAGGAAGATAATTTTTTCTGAGAAATAAGCATGAAGCTGTTGGCCCTTATAATTGTGAAGTGGGTCTTAAGTTGTAGTCGAAGTGGTCCTAGAGATGTCTTAAAAAGTCCTAAATTTAACTTCGTGGACCTGCAGGCTCCCTGCTCTTTATTGTGTGTTCTTCATTAAACACCTTTAATCGTTTGCATCTGATACACTCTGCTGTTATAATTACTAACATAACTGTGTTTGCTTTAGGAGATTCATGAAAGAAACTGGTCTGCAGGGAGGACAGAGCCCTGCCTGGGTGAAGAAGTGATAAATTTTAAAACAAAAGTATAAAGTAGGTATATATATATATAATTTGTATGACTTGATGTTATGTAGGACTTGAAATGTCCCCAGTCAGGGATTAGTACTGAGGGTGGTGAGGCTACAGTGGCATCATGGAAGTGGTATGATACCATGGATGAGGAAATAGGGTGCAGGCCATCCATAACACATCCCATCCTTATTGCCTCAGCCAGCCTGGATGCTGATGTATTCCCACAACCCTTTAACACCGAGCGCAGGGAGGAGGAGGAAGACATTCCTGTGAGGAAGAGGAGAGTAGATGTTCTCCAGTACTTGAGGGAGGTTGAGGAGAGACACGAAGAGCGAGAAAGAGAGGCACAAGAGAGAAGGTTGAGAGAGGCAGATGAAAGACGAGAGATGGAGAAAATTGGGAGAGAAGAAGGAAGAGAAAGGGAGAGAAGAGAAAGGGAGAGAATAGACAGGAAGGAATAGAGAGGGAGAGAATAGACAGAAGAGGGAAGACACAAGGAGACAAAAGAGAGAGAGAGAGGAGTGTTTTCTCAAATTAATGAAACTTCTGGTTAGAAACAGAAAATAAAATAGTTGAATAGTTCAAAACAGTTTAAGAAAATAATTGAAAGGTTGAATTTTTAAAAAAATAATTTGGTATTTGATATTTTGCTCAGGATATTTAAGAGTTTTGATTGTACTTTTTTTTCATTGTTTTTGTTTTAGAAATGTATTAAAGATGGTTTGAAATCCACCAATAGCTTGAACTTTATTACTTTTTACCTGCGTAAATAACTGCTTGTAATTAATAAAGTGTACTTGTAGGCTAATTAGGTACAACATTTGGCATGTAGTGGGTCTTTCTTGTATTTGTGCATACATTTAAATGTTCCCTCCTCTGTAGTAACTGCCACTATATAGAATGTTGGTGATGTAGTGCCCGCAGCTGTTCACAATATAGTAGTACTTGCTACTTTTAATTTAATCGCCTTTTTGGTTAAACTGCAAATCAAGAATACTTAGTTAGTGTAAAGAGAAATATCTTCTGTTGTATTTTAATATACACACCACAGCAATCACAATTAACAAGTGACGTTTAATAAAGAAGTAATTTCACATTACACTCAACCAATTATGCTGTACTAATTAATGTACTTATTAAAACCATCAAATAAATACATAAAGAGAGAGAGAAAGAAAGAAAGAAAGAAAGAAAGAAAGAAAGAAAGAAAGAAAGAAAGAAAGAAAGAAAGAAAGAAAGAAAGAAAGAAAGAAAGAAAGAAAGAAAGAAAGAAAGAGAAAACCTTTTTTTCGGGTGGTGTGTCTTCCTCAAGATTGGGTCGTCTACCAGAGGCCTGGGAGTTTGAGGGTTCTGTGCAGTATCTTCGCTGTTCCTAGGACTGCACTCTTCTGGACAGAGACCTCAGATGTTGTCCCAGGAATCTGTTGGAGCCACTCTCCCAGTTTGGGGGTCACAGCCCCTAGTGCTCCTATTACCACTGGGACTACCATGAATTTCACTTTCCACATCCGATCTAGTTTTTCCCTCTGCCGTTAGTATTTCTCATGCTCTTATACTCTTTCTTCCTGATGTTGCTGTTGCTCAGGATTGCTACATCGATCACTACTGCTGTCTTACTTCGGGACTTCCAGTCTGTATTTAGCATTCAGTATATATATATATATATATATATATATATATATATATATATATATATATATATATATATATATATACACTACCGTTCAAAAGTTTGGGATCACCCAAACAATTTTGTGTTTTCCATGAAAAGTCACACTTATTCACCACCATATGTTGTGAAATGAATAGAAAATAGAGTCAAGACATTGACAAGGTTAGAAATAATGATTTGTATTTGAAATAAGATTTTTTTTACATCAAACTTTGCTTTCGTCAAAGAATCCTCCATTTGCAGCAATTACAGCATTGCAGACCTTTGGCATTCTAGCTGTTAATTTGTTGAGGTAATCTGGAGAAATTGCACCCCACGCTTCCAGAAGCAGCTCCCACAAGTTGGATTGGTTGGATGGGCACTTCTTGCGTACCATACGGTCAAGCTGCTCCCACAACAGCTCAATGGGGTTCAGATCTGGTGACTGCGCTGGCCACTCCATTACCGATAGAATACCAGCTGCCTGCTTCTGCTCTAAATAGTTCTTGCACAATTTGGAGGTGTGTTTAGGGTCATTGTCCTGTTGTAGGATGAAATTGGCTCCAATCAAGCGCTGTCCACTGGGTATGGCATGGCGTTGCAAAATGGAGTGATAGCCTTCCTTATTCAGAATCCCTTTTACCCTGTACAAATCTCCCACCTTACCAGCACCAAAGCAACCCCAGACCATCACATTACCTCCACCATGCTTAACAGATGGCGTCAGGCATTCTTCCAGCATCTTTTCATTTGTTCTGCGTCTCACAAACGTTCTTCTTTGTGATCCAAACACCTCAAACTTGGATTCATCCGTCCACAACACTTTTTTCCAGTCTTCCTCTGTCCAATGTCTGTGTTCTTTTGCCCATCTTAATCTTTTTCTTTTATTGGTCAGTCTCAGATATGGCTTTTTCTTTGCCACTCTGCCCTGAAGCCCAGAATCCCGCAGCCGCCTCTTCACTGTAGATGTTGACACTGGTGTTTTGCGGGTACTATTTAATGAAGATGCCAGTTGGGGACCTGTGAGGCGTCTGTTTCTCAAACTAGAGCCTCTAATGTACTTATCTTCTTGCTCAGTTGTGCAACGCGGCCTCCCACTTCTTTTTCTACTCTGGTTAGAGCCTGTTTGTGCTGTCCTCTGAAGGGAGTAGTACACACCGGTGTAGGAAATCTTCAATTTCTTAGCAATTTCTCGCATGGAATAGCCTTCATTTCTAAGAACAAGAATAGACTGTCGAGTTTCAGATGAAAGTTCTCTTTTTCTGGCCATTTTGAGCGTTTAATTGACCCCACAAATGTGATGCTCCAGAAACTCAATCTGCTCAAAGGAAGGTCAGTTTTGTAGCTTCTGTAACGAGCTAAACTGTTTTCAGATGTGTGAACATGATTGCACAAGGGTTTTCTAATCATCAATTAGCCTTCTGAGCCAATGAGCAAACACATTGTACCATTAGAACACTGGAGTGATAGTTGCTTGAAATGGGCCTCTATACACCTATGTAGATATTGCACCAAAAACCAGACATTTGCAGCTAGAATAGTCATTTACCACATTAGCAATGTATAGAGTGTATTTCTTTAAAGTTAAGACTAGTTTAAAGTTATCTTCATTGAACAGTACAGTGCTTTTCCTTCAAAAATATGGACATTTCAATGTGATCCCAAACTTTTGAACGGTAGTGTATATATATATATATATATATATATATATATATATATATATATATATATATATATATATATATATATATATATATATATATATATATATATATGTAACCCGCACTTTGCGTTCGGCCGTCGTCTCCCTACACGCCCTGGGACTCTGCGTTGTGTTTGTTGTAGTATGATGTTTGCGTGGAAAAGGAAGGAGGCGGAGGCTTGGGATCGTGGCTGAGACCTGGACACTTTACTGGCACTCGCTTACACTTCACCTCTCATCAATCAGCTGGCCGCTGGCCTCATCATACTCACAGCTCCCGGCAGACAAACAAAAAACATTTTTCTTTCAAAATAAAATTAAAATAAAAAGTGCAAATGTGCAAATAAACACATCTCATATCAAAATGCTACCTTACGGCAAAACCAAAGCAAATGTCATCCATTATAAATTAAATAAGGCACTTAGTACCCATAAAATTAAACAAAAAACCATGGATAATCTGCTCAAATAATACTGCATCCTGCGTTATATGCTATGCTAATGCTCAACAGGCTAGCCAACACTTTTTGTCACATTTCTCTTGCCAAATACAATGTTCGACATCAAACTTTAACTAGGTTATAAGCAAACTTGTCTATTAACACCACAGAATAAACAGTTAGACAATATGTGCGATATAAATCAATATTTTTATGATAATGCAGACCGCCAGTAACACTGCTCACCTTCCGGCAGACAAACAAAAAAACATTTATTAACGTAGCCTTTTGCCCGGGACAAGAACTAGGGGTACGGTGTTGCAAGAGGGACAAACATCGCCATTTGCGGCATTCCCAGGGGAACATAGAGCGTAACAGTGCCACCCTGTGGCGGATTTACATTACTACCTTACACACATATATATATATATATATATATATATATATATATATATATATATATATATATATATATATATATATATATATATATATATATATATATATATATATGGATAAGTACACACGTTGGTCTTTCACTAACGGGTTGGACCCTTTCGCGTCCCGACTGTGGCGGGGTTCGCAGACTGCCCCCCGAATTCTCTACTTTGGTGTCAGAAGTGGGATGGTGAAACCGTGAGGTCGTTGGAAGCGCGTGCGCCCAGAGGCGTGAGGAAGCTGATATGCTATGGAGGGGGGTAGTGTAACGTGCATGGATAAGTAGACACGTTGGCCCTTAAGTAACGGGTCGGACCCTTTAGTCGACTGGTTAACGTTGTCGCTTGCGGAATGGGAGGTTCGGGTTCGCGTCCCGACCGTGGCGGTTCCCGAATTGCCCCCCGAGTTCGCTACAATATATAATACAGCGAGTAAAGTACATTCTTTATTAAACAGTACAAGCCTGTTTCACGCCATAAACAATCATCAGTTGTGTGGATTATTTTGCTCCTTTGTTGAGCACTTTTCCTACCGTCGAGTGTTTCTTTTAACAAAGTTCTATCTATCTATCTATCTATCTATCTATCTATCTATCTATCTATCTATCTATCTATCTATCTATCTATCTATCTATCTATCTATCTAGTGTTTCTTTTAACAAAGTTATATCTATCTATCTATCTATCTATCTATCTATCTATCTATCTATCTATCTATCTATCTACACACACACACACACACACACACACACACACACACACACACACACACACACACACACACACACACACACACACACACACACAGTGCTTGATTGGGCCTGTACTCATCAGTACGCAGTACCGGGACTTCTGATTTTTACCCGTCTGCGTACCGGTACTTTTTACTGTGTACCGCCAACTCATGATGCAGGTACGCATATTGTAGTGCCTGTATGTTTTAATGGACTTCTACAGAGTGCGTCAGTAATCCCATCTCAAACACCATCTATGTAGTTCCTAAGAAGAGCCTGTGAAATTCAAGCTAATTATGTTGTAACGTGCATGAATAAGAAGACACGCTGGCCGCTGGCTCGCGGGCCTGACCCTTTAGTCGAGCGGTTAGCGACGTCTCCTGCGGTGTGGGCGATACGGGTTCGCTTCCCGGCCGCGGCAGTTCCTATGGTTACGTTGTCCCTCAAATTCACTACAATATTATATCAAATAAAGACTTCTCTACCCAGAATGCAACGTATTACCGCGTGTATTGACGTGCATAGCGCGCTCCAAAGGTGCTTTGTCACTGAACATGTAGCTAAGTTAGGTAGCTACCATAATGTTATTTCGAAGATGTTAGCCTGGCTTAATAGTGCGAAAAGAAAGCGGTTGTCGCCGGACAAGGAGCCGAAAGAAACTCCAGTTTATACTGGTGCAACTGCAAATACAGAAAATGCTGTTTTAGAAACTTTGTCTGACTGGGAGCCTTCTCTGGTCGATCCTCCTGCTCCAAGTTCAGTGGCTCCCACAGAGTCTTCTCTCCCGCTAACGTCGTCCGACCCTTGATACTGCTGTTCCCAAGACATTCTGGAGCCTTTTTTTTTAAGAATGTGAGTATAAAACAATACATACTAATATTGAAAAAAGTATATATGTTGAATACCTACTGATCAGCCACAACATTAAAACCACCTGCTTAAACCAGTATTTTTCATAATTAAAAACGTTTTAAACTGTTTGTCTTGAAACACTTAATATTTCATTATATGATGTGTACTTATATAAGCAGATAATCATAAGTTCTCATAAGATGTACCCAAATACTTAATTGTTGACCCATCTTGACCGTCACAGTATTGATTTGAGTGATTAGTTAAACAATATTTCTATTTATGTACAGGGAGCAGAAATGGAAAAAGAAAACTGGTCTCCCTCTCTGGATGGAGAGGACTAGACAGATAAATTCAAGAGTGAGTATCTAAGTTGTGATATCTTTATTCCAAGACACTTGTATAATCAAGTGGTCATCTCTCTCTCTCTCTCTCTCGCTCTCTCTCTCTCTGTCTCTCTCTCGCTCTCTCTCTCTCTCTCTCACACACACACACACACACACACACACACACACACACAAACACACACACACACACACACACACACACACACACACACACACACACACACACACACACACACACACACACACACCTCTGTTCTAATTGTTTGTGTCTAATTTGCAGATATGCTACTTCAATCAGAGATGACAGAGCTGGGACAAGGGCAAGCACCCTGAGAGACAACAAACAAGCGAGCAGAAAGCAAGTAGCTGCAATAAAACCACACAGTTGCCAACTCACTGTACATTGTATCAATTTAGACAAACCCTCTTTTCCTGTACAAAAATATGAACTAAATAAATTTGAAGATAAGGTTTGAAGTATTTTTACTCATTATCATTATTATTATTATTCTTTACAGAGAAATATGTCTGAAAATGATTAACTACTATGTGGTTTATCTAAGCAACTAGTATAGGGTTTATCTAGGCAAACCAGGCAAAAACACATGGTACCCACGAGAGCCACAAGTGCATGTGCTGAGCAGTTGCTGATTCAGAGTACTGGCACCTTTTTGATTCCAATTCAAGCACTGTATGTCTGTCTGTCTGTCTGTCTGTCTATATATATATATATATATATATATATATATATATCGATATAAACTTAGCACAAAAAGTAAGGAAATGTGTGTTTGGTAGATTATTTCTTTGTTGTAACAATGCTTCTTGGCAATGAATCTTATATCAGGCACCTGATTGTCAGCACCTGGGGTACCAGAAGCCCAAAACAAGAGTCAAGAGCAACAGCAAAATAAGCTGTTTGGCATTGGCAGAGAAGATCTGGCAAATTTTTCATGGGCACAACCCACATACTCAGCTGTGCTGCTCATCCCACAAATGCATGTTCCTTACAAATGCGGCACCATTTAAAAGGGAAATAAGCAGGCTTTCCAACGGTATAAGATTTATTGCCAAGAAGCATTGTTTACAACAAAGAAATGATCTACCAAACACAAATTTCCTTACTATTTGTGCTAAGTGTATATACGTATATATATACGTATATATCAACACATACAGGGAAAACGTTTTAATGCATTACAGTACAGGCCTGTTTCGTGCGTCGCGCACTCATCAGCTGCTAATGTGGTTAAACACAGAATTCTCTGTTTAGTGATTCAAGTAAATTCTTTATGAGACAGTACAAGCCTGTTTCATGCCGTATGCATGAATTTACTTGACTCACTGGAATATTTTGCTTCTTATTTGTTGAGCACTTTTCCTATCATTGAGTGTTTCTTTTAACAAAGTTTTATATACTAAACTACTATGCACCACACACCATATAGTATACTATGTGAAGCAATTTTCCAACACAATATGCAAAAAAATAAAAATGCATCCATTTACAAGAAAAAGATTGGGGCTATGACCCTAAAAGGGAGGACAGGCTTTATTAAATATAGTATTTGCACATATTTAGAAAGTCATGCTCTTATAGGGAAGGTACTTTAACCTCTGGAGCTGAAACAGCTGCAGACAGTTTGTCCCTTAATGTGTCCCGTCATGCTATTTCAGCACAGCCAGGTACTCCATTGCCTTTGTTAGAGGGCTCCATGTTATCGTCATCAACCAAGTCGCTATTGTCCAAAGAAATTTTGTGAAGAATGGCATAAAGGCAAGAACCTCTGCAGCAAATGTGGGACTCACTTCCAGGGCCTTAAATAAAATGGAACACCAATGGGTCTTCATCATCCCAAATCCTGTGAGTGCTTGTGGTTGAACCGTGCCTGCACAGGTTCACGGTAAGGGGTTATCAGACGCATAGGGGCAGCCAGGCAAGGGTATCCTGCATCTCCTAAAATATACTTGCCCTCTCGTGGGTAGAGCCGCCTAACATAAACAAGGCTATTTTTCAGGACAGCAGCATCATGTACTGCGCCTGCGTATTTAAAAAAGATGTCCTTAAACCGCCCCCGATGGTCACAGATGGCCTGCAGCTGTATGGAGGAAAACAGTTTTCTGTCGAAATAGCATTAAGCATTGACAGCTGGTGGTTTTATTCTTACATGGCAGCCATCAATTGCCCCAACTACCACACTTAATGCTGGACATCCAGCCAGGTCACTAAATCTGGAACCCATTTATTCCAGCTGGTCATCTCTTGGGATGTGGATAGTCTGCCCCAGGATACTGATGACTGCTCAGCTTATCCTGTATACAGTGTTATGCATTATGGACCTTGAGATATCAAAAGTTGTAGAGACAACTCTATACGAAGCAACATGAGTCCAGCCAGTAGACAAATACAAGAACTTCAATGTCCTTAGCCCAGCCATAGGGTACATCAAACTCAAGGGCAGCAGTTAAGGCTGAAGGTCAACCGTGTCATTCAAATACTGACATAGTATGATAGGGACCAGGTATTCAGTTGGCAGTATGTTATGGGGGTCACACATTAAAATGTGAACAAATTGAAGAATTAAAAGTAATTGTGTATGCTGGTCAGTTTACATAAAAGCCAAATAAAACCTGTGTTCCTCAACATATAATTTTGTTAAGCAATCTTTCCACTTAAACACAAGCTGGCACAAAAAGTATAAGTTTCAAGATTAGTTACACTAGTCTACATCAGTTACTCAGCTATACATTTATATAGCCTAATGCTGTGTAATGTCATGTTAGTTACATGTACAAGATGTTAAATACGTTTTTATTTATATAAACTAACCATTAAATTACACATAAAATAGACGCTGCATATTAAAAATTAGTGATGAGGGGCATCCGGGTGGCGTGTCAGTCTATTCTGTTGCCTACCAACTCGGGGCTCCCCGGATTGAATACCTGTGTTACCTCTGGCTTGGTCGGGCGTCCCTACAGACACAATTGGCCGTGTCTGCGGGTGGGAAACCGGATGTGGGTATGTGTCCTGGTTGCTGCACGAGCGCCTCCTCTGGTCAGTCGGAGCGCCTGCTCGGGGTGGGGGGACTGAGGAGAATAGCGTGATCCTCCCACGCGCTACGTTCCCCTGGCGAAACTCCCCACTGCCAGGTGAAAAGAAGTGTCTGGCGACTATTGTATTTAGAAATCACGTCAGGACACAGCGCTGTCGCTCGACACAACCTCTCCGTGGCATTCGTTATTTAGACTGACCCAGCATCAAAGGCAGACTCGATCAAACAACCCAGAGCCCGCAGGCATCACCAATCGATCCCAGCACAATAGAACAGCACCAAATCAAATGCAGCACTGTCGATGTGTGCATACATAACATTCCCCCCCCCCCCGGCAGGATTTCAAACATGAAAGGTTGACACAAAGTCCTCTAGGTGGCCAGGGCGTAAATGTGTGCGAACAGGTCGCGGGGCGGCCTGAGGCTGGGCAGGCCGAGGTGGGGAGGGAGATGGCAGGGGAAGCTGAGGCCCAGAAATGTCTGGGGCCCGTGTAGGAGCTGCATGAAGCCCCGGGGCGTCTCACCATGCTGAGGGAATGGCTATGGTTGTGTCACCAGCTGTGTGTGGCGGAGCTGACACCTTCCGTAGACGACTGGAGTGCCACCGAGTGCCATCGCTGAGGAGGTAAGTGGCTGGGCCCAGCTGACGGGTGACTTGGAGAGGAGAGGACCAGTATGAAGCCATTTTATTGTCCCTGTGGGGCCTGCGGACCCTGACCCAGTCTGACACATTGATGTCTGGCACCCTGGTTCGTTTTGACTGGTCAAACCGTTGCTTCATCCGCGTCTGCTGACGAGTGACTGAGGCTCTGACCCCAGAGGGAGGTGCCTGAGGTGTGGAGGGGCGGAGCCTGTCAAGGGGCATGCACAGTTCCCGGCCTAGCATGAGAGAGGATGGGGAGACGCCTGTGGTCGAGTGCTGTGTGGCCCGATAGTGCAGCAGAGTGTGACGGATGGCCTGCGTGAAAGAGCACCCTTGGGCCATGTGTGCTCTGAGGCCGTTCTTCAGGGACTGGTGAAAACGTTCAACGCCGCCATTGGCCTGGGGGTGGTAGTACACAGTGCGTATATGATGGATGCCCTTGCTTTCGAGATAAGCAGTGAACTCGGCAGAGACCAGCTGAGGGCCGTTGTCAGTGGTGATGGCCTTTGGGAGGCCCCAGCGAGAGAAAAGAGAGTCCAGGAAGTCGATGATGATCTGTGAGGTGACAGTGCCGGAAGTGGTGAGTTCAGGCCATTTTGAGTGTAGATCGTAGGCGACCACCATGAAGCGTTGGTGGTGGGGAACTCCATGGATCTCACCACAAATGTCCAACTGCAGGTGTTCCCAGGGCTGAGAGGGCCAGGCGAGAGGTTGCAGGGGTGGGGGAACCTGGTGGCCAGTCTTGCCACTCACAAGGCAGGCAGAACAGTCCTTCACCAGAGCCTCAATATCTCTGTCTATCCCCGGCCACCACACCAGGTCTCGGCAGCGCTGTTTCAGTTTCACAATGCCCAGGTGGCCTTCATGCGCCGTATTCAAAACACGTGCACGGAGAGCAGCTGGGACCACTGTGCAAAACCCAGGTGCCACGCAGGTGTCGTTCCAGCAGGAGAGCTGCTCCTGTCTGACTCGGGCGAACGCAGCCAGCTCCTCTGGGACCTTGTGAGGCCAGCCGTTCTGGATGTAGGTGCGGAGCTGGGAGAGGACAGGGTCCTGTTCGGAGGCTGCCCTCAGCTCCTGCAGAGAGACAGTGGCCTGGAGGGGTGTGTGTAGCATTTGGACAATGTCCTTTTCCACACAGTCAGTGTCCGTCTGTGGAGCTGGGGTGGAGACAGAGCGAGAGAGCAGGTCGGCGACAACATTGTCTCTGCCTGGGGTGAACTGCAGGCTGAAGTTGTACTGGCAGAGGCGGTCAGACCAGCGGTGCAGCCTCAGGGGTTTGTGGCCTGTCCCAGATGTGGACAGCAGCGCTGTCAGGGCCTGGTGATCTGTCCTGAGGGTGAAGGAGCGGCCATAGAGGTAGAGGTGCCACCTTTCACAAGCCCAGATACAGGCTAACGCCTCACGCTCACCCACGGAGTACCGCTGCTCGGTCAGGTTGAGGGCACGGGAGGCGAAGGCAATGGGCTTCTCCACACCGTTCTGGGTTTGAGACAGCACGGCCCCTATCGCTGTGGCTGATGCGTCACAGGTCACCAAGGTGGAGCTGGAGATGTCGAAGTGAGCCAACACTGGTGGTGAAGTCAGTTGAGTCTTGAGATCACGCACAGCGTCACTGCATGCCTTTGACCACACCCATGGCTCGTCCTTACGCAGCAGCTGGCGCAGGGGGGCTGTGATCGCAGAGTACTGGGGAAGAAACCTCAGGTAGTAACTTGTCATACCCAGGAAGGAGGCGACCTGGGCGGCCGAGCTGGGCTCAGGGATGGCCTGAATGGCGTCCACGTTGGATTGTAGTGGAGTTACACCGCTCGCTGACAGCCGGAACCCCACGAAGTCGATGGCTGGCACAGAGAGGACACATTTCTCAGCATTGAGAGTTAGCTTGTGCTTGGACAGGGCTGCGAAGACCATGTTAAGGCGCTTGTCGTGGATTTCACTGGTGGGCCCGTGTACCACTGTATCGTCCAGATAAATGGCCACGCCCAGTATGCCAGCCAGCACGGAGACCATGATTTTCTGGAAGCAGCTAGGGGCGGAGCTGAGACCGAAAGGCATCCTGGTGTAGCGAAACACTCCTGCATGTGTCACAAAGGCTGTGAGGTTTCGGCTGCTGGGGTGGAGGGGCACCTGTAAGTACCCCTGTCTGAGGTCGAGCTTGGAGAACACCTCAGAGCCATAGAACTGAGCAGTGAGTTCTTCTGAGGTGGGCAGTGGATACTTATCAGGGACCACTGCCTTATTTACTGCACGTAGATCGACGCAGACACGCAGGCCCCCCGACTTCTTCTTAGCCACCACGAGGTTTGAGACCCAAGGTGACGCGTCCACCGGTTCAATGATGCCAGCTTCCAGCAGTTGTTGCAGCTCGGCGGAGACCCCATCACGGAGAGCCAACGGGATGCGGCGCAGTGGTTGGATGACAGATTTCACAGCAGGGTTGAGGAGAGGTTGATGGGTGAAGGCGGAGAGGCAGCCCAGCCCCATAAACAGCGATGGCCACTTCTGCTGCCAAGGTGTGGCGACAGTCAGGATTGCTGCCCCCCTTGTGTCTAAGAGGGAGAACCCCAGAGCGGAGAACAGGTCCAGGCCCATCAGGTTGGCCCCACGGCGTGCCACATGAAAAACTGCATTGGGCACCAGCTTGGTTCCATAGCGGACAGTCAGTTGGAGAGAGCCAACCAGATCGATTTTGGAGTCACCATACCCACAGAGGACAGCTGAGGGTGCGGACAGTGGCAGTGAACCGAAAAATTGACTGTAGGTATCAACATTCAGGAGAGACACACTTGCACCGGTGTCCAACAGCAGGGGGATGCACACATCATTAATGTTGACTGTGCATGATTTGAATTACACTGGCCCAGAGCTCACCTTGTGAATGACGGCGGTTGAAGACTGGGGGGTGTGGCCCTCTGACCCAGCCGGGGAAGATCGACAGACGTTGGCAAAGTGATTGTGCTTACCGCAGCTACGGCATGTCTGGCCACGGGCAGGGCAGTTCTGAGCCCTTGAACCATGAGACCGAGACCCACAGTTACCACAGGACTGTTGAGGGCGGGGCCGAGAACGCCGTCGTTGCAGTTGCAAGACGTCCCCAGTGGAGTCGGCGTCCGCCTCGCTCTGGTTGGGTTGCGTCCCGAGGGGCAGCCGTGAGTAGAGGGAGGAGTCGTTGGCAGCTTGACTGGAGGTGGCCACTTGCTGTGTATTTAGCATAGCAGCACACTCAGCTGCTCCCTCAACCTGTAGTGCGATGGTAATTGCTCTGGACAGCAGCAGATCGTCTTTTTCCAGCAGGAGAGTCTCACGCACCTTTGCGTTGTTGGTGTGTTTGATTAGCTGGTCGCGAACCATCTCGTCCTGAGGCGCGCCAAACTTGCATGAGCTAGCTAGCCCTCGCAAATTAGCTACGTACTGCCGCACAGACTCACCAGGCAGTTGGTGTCGCTGACGGAATATAAATCGCCGAAGAAGGGCACTCTGTGGAGCAGCGAAATGGGTGCTCATAAGTCCCACAGCTTCGGCAAAGCTTGTGACGTTCCCCAGAGACCCGAGCACACGATGACCCTCTGCTCCCAAGCAGTGTAGCAACAGAGCCGTCTTCCTAGCCTGGCTCACGTCGTCGAGCCCTGAGGCGATGATGTAATTTTCAAAACTATGTAGCCAGCGAGTCCATGGTACCGGAGGCTCGCCAGGTAAAGCCAGGAAGGGGGCAGGTGGTGGGAGGGAGATATCAGCCATCCTCGTCGCCAATATTGTATTTAGAAATCACGTCAGGACACAGCGCTGTCGCTCGACACAACCTCTCCGTGGCATTCTTTATTTAGACTGACCCAGCATCAAAGGCAGACTCGATCAAACAACCCAGAGCCCGCAGGCATCACCAATCGATCCCAGCACAATAGAACAGCACCAAATCAAATGCAGCACTGTCGATGTGTGCATACATAACAGCGACTCCACATGTATCGGAGGAGGCATGTGGTAGTCTGCAGCCCTCCCCAGGTAGGCAGAATGGGTGGAGTAGCGACCGGGACGGCTCGGAAGAGTGGGGTAATTGGCCGGATACAATTGGGGAGGGGAAAAAAGGGGGGGTCAGTGATGTTGTCACCTGCGACCATTGGAATAGTTGCTTAACCTTTCCAGTAATTCATGAATCAGGGACAATTTATTGTCATTTCAGTAACTGAAGGACGAAGATGCCTGCGAGATACATGGCGAGTTTGCCTGTGGTTTGCATTTTTAACAGCCGAAGTACTCCTACAGACACGAAGAAAAACAAAAACTGGAGACTCCTGCCTGACCTCATCCGTTAACCTGACCATCACCATTGCAAACAAGAAAGGGCTCAGAGCCGATCCTCGATGTAATCCCACCTCCATCTTGAACCCATCTGTCATTCCAACCACACACCTCACCACTGTCACACTGCCCTCATACATATCCTGCACCACTCCTACATACTTTTCTGCCACTCCCGACTTCCTCATAATACCAAACGTCCTCTCTCGGCACCCTGTCATATGCTCTCTCTTTCCCCTTAATCCACAAAGACAACTCCTTCTGGCCCATTGTCAAAGCAAACATTGAATCTGTAGTGCTCTTTCATGGCATGAAACCATGCTGCTCGCTAATCATCACCTCTCCTCTTCACCTAGTTTACACTACTATTTCCCATATCTTCATACTGTGGCTGAGCAACTTTACATGGCTAAAACACTAATGGCAATTTAAATAACTTTTCTCCACTGAATTGTTTTTGTTAGGTACTTACTTCGTTGCATTTTATCCGACATTATTTTTTGATGCCGCACATGATGTATCACCTCTGAACTCTGAATCATTCGTCTGTCTCATGGAAGCAGCTCCAGTCTGCCTGCTAGCTTTAGCACGAAGGGCTCGTCTCATTTGTTCTGAAGCTAGCGTAGCAGGAGCAGGTGGAGGCTTGTTGGTCGCTCCTTGTTAACTATAACAGCTGACTCCTTGTCTCTTACTGGGGCGCAATGTTTAAACAAAACGAGTGCTCCTCTAGAGCGACAGCAGAAACTACGGAAGCAGTCTGAGCCACTAACAGCTATAAAGTGACTGAAAGCACATTTAGAAGAAAAACGTTTATAATATTTCGTCTCTTTGTCAACAAAAATAAAGTTTTTTTATACTTGTCTTTTTTCATCAAGAATATTGCCTCTTGATATCGTCACAGTGTATAATTACGTCGGTGAAGTCTCGTCTTAGTCGTGGAAAAAAAGGTCGTTGACGAACATATTTAGACATAGTTCTTGCGAATGAATTTAACGCTAGTTTGTACTGGAGGTCAGCCACCAACGATGATTCCCACACACGCGCTGTACCTGCATCACGTGCCACTGCCAAGGGCTGCGGGGTGGGAGGCAGTGGATCAAACCATTGTGAGGCAAAGGCCGGGGGGGGGGGCGCGATTTTTTTTAAACTTAAGAATGCGCTATTAGGTATCTATAATCAGCACAAGTGCTTTCATTGCGTATTATTGATATTATTGAAATTACATAGTTATGTTTAGAGTGGTATATTAGGGAGGGGAGGGAGATCATAATTTCCCCAGGATGGGGGTCGTGTCCCCCCTGAATGTGTGTGTGTGTGTGTGTGTGTGTGTGTGTGTGTGTGTGTGTGTGTGTGTGTGTGTGTGTGTGTGTGTGTGTGTCTGTGTGTACACAGGTGATGGAGGTGTTTTGTCATTTATATGTTTATGTTTTGGATGAGTCATTTCTGGTCCGAATTAAGTGTGTGCTTGGGGATACATCTGAATTGCAGCTATAATTATAAGGTTTTTTTTATATATATAATATATCATGTTTTATCAAAAGGAGTTGAATCAAGTGCAACTGGACTTGGTATATACCAAGTCCATGGTATGTCTGTGAATGTTCTCATTCATCCAGGTCATGGTTATCGAGTTGAATCAAGTGCAACTGGACTTGTTTTATAATTAAGGTCCACAACCTTTGAAACATAACGTAAAATGGCATACAGAGCGCATCTTGCATCCATGATGGAGGTTTTCAGATTTGGATGTAAAATAATTAAATTGAATTTTACATATGACTTAGAAAATGAGCTAACAATGGAAAAAAAGGTAAATTTTCATTTCAAATTTAAAACTTTAACCACAGCACGGCAGGCCTTATTAATCAGCAATATGATGTTCTGATTGCACTTTACCAGATGATTGCTATGCTATTTCAATAAGGGATTTTACCTGCTGGATTTCATGTATGTGTGTGTGTGTGTGTGTGTGTGTGTGTGTGTGTGTGTGTGTGTGTGTGTGTGTGTGTGTGTGTGTGTGTGTGTGTGTGTGTGTGTGTGTGTGTGTATGTATATTATATATATCTATATAAACATACATCAAAATTGATGCAACCAAAATCACTTCAGTCCCTGCTATTAATATGGTTGTAGCAAGATATGATGTCTTGCTACAGTATAGTAGATCATCCTCTGTCGGCACTTTGTAAACAGCAGAGAGAACTAGCACTGTCTGTGTTGGTGTAAGCTTTAAAGGTCGCTGGCTATCTTTTAGGCTTTTGCCACAACTGAAACATCAATCAATCAATCAATCAAGTTGCATTTTATAAAGTGCTTTTCTTGATTCTTCCATATTTGGTTTTCGCCTTAGGGATGAAAGGGAAAGTGATGTTAAGGATGATTATGTCATATGAAATCGCCTGTCAAAGTTCACTGAGGTTGAACGTTACTGTGGAACGAGGAGCATATTGCAGATGGATGACAATACCTTTTCATGGAAGCATTGAGCAAGACACCTAACACCTAACTGCTTCTGATGAGCCAGTTGTTAGTACATTGTTTTGTTTTACACTTCCGTTGGCGTATGAGTAAGTGGGTGTGTGTGTAGGTGAATGTGATACATTTACTGATTGTAAAGTGATGTGAGTGGCCGTTGCAGCTAGAAAAGTGCTATATGCAGTCTATTTATGTTGAAATGGCAGTTGTACTGAATCTTGAATCTTAAAGTTTAATTTGAATGCTGAAGTCTCTTCTAAGTGAGCAAAATAAAATTCTGATTTCCCATCCAACTGTGTTGGTGTCTGGATGTCAGAGCACCTGTTGTAACAGAAGATAGATGTTCTGCTTCCTGGAAAGCTGTGGGCAGAATGGGACGGATGAGTTAGGCTGATTATGTTAGCTGTTCTGTTTCTTAATCGACCCCTCTGTGTCTTGCTCTCTCTCTCTCTCTCTCTCTCTCTCTCTCTCTCTCTCTCTCTCTCTCTCTCTCTCTCAGATGGACCCGGTTCAGAAAGCTGTTCTGCGTCATACACTTGGAGCCCCTCCCACCGCCAAGAGGAAGCACGTCTCATGCAGCGTTTGCCAGCTGAGGTTCAACTCGCAGGTGATTGGGTTTTCTCTCAGATGAGAGAGTTTAAACGGCATGTTTTCACCTATGGGAAAACAGAGCTGAACAACAAGAGATAAATTCACATGATATATAAATCATATCTCCCTGCCTTTGACCTCAATATACCTAAACATATTTTTTTAGTGAGGAAACCAAATCTATACACCTGTTTGGTGCTCGGATTAACCAGTGATGGTGTCAACCATGTTGACTGTTATGTTTGGTTGAGAGAGCACACAAATCTGGGGTCAAGACATACACATGCACATACCATAATTGCAAGCATTAAAATATGTCTGATGACATGAGTTTAATTGCTTGCATGTGATTCCCAGCATTGTTTGCCTCTGGTCTCCAAACTCGTGCAGGAAAATTGTGTGAAATCAGGATTTATGCTGATTTGAAAAGACCCAGAGACTCATTTAAGAAATGTTCTGACACACAAATTTATTCGTACACAAATCCTTCTTCCTTCTGACATCTATTCTCGACCACTTGCAACTAGCAATCACCCAGGCTTGCAAAGACATTAGTGTTAGCCAACTGGTGTCTAAATTCAGGGTTAGCCAGGCTCTGAGTCTTCTCTTCGAGACAAATTTGGGGGCTAAAACATTTCATGAGTGTGTAAGAGCAAATTTGTGCATAAGAACATTTTATAAATGAGGCCTCAGGTCTGGCCTCATGATCTTATTCTGCCCACCCAGATGAGCAGGCACAATCACAAGCTGTTTTATCTGCCAAGGGAGCTTTTTACTAACCAGGAGTTTGACTCCATGTGTTGCTCACTTTAACAAAACAGAACAGAAACCTCAAGAATAACCATGTTCTGCCAGATCATTTTTCTTTATGTAAATTCTAAGAGGGTTTAGATAGATGGAGAGGAAGGAAAGAAAAGATTATGTTATGATTTTTATTCTAGCCTAGAGAGCAGAGCTGCATACATCCATTCAGTCTTGGAAGCAGATCGATACGAGTCAGCAGGGAGTCGATTTGGAAAAAAAATGGCACCCTCATCAAGTTGAAATAATCCACTCTCTGCCATCTGCTATTTCATGATTTATTGTGACATAATATTGTCGCCACTGTTTAGATGCTACACAAATCTTTATCAGGTTATGATTAAGTCCTTCTGGATCCATCTGGCTCCAGAGGAATGGGTCTCAACCCACTCTAGAATCTCTGCTATAAGACCCACTGATTCTACATAAATGCCAGGAAAACTGCTACTCCTCTCTGGTGATGGCCTTCCATTGCTACTTGGTACACCATTACTTTATTTACAAAAGGAAAGACAAAAACACATCAACTCAGTCCACCCTCAGAAGGATTGTTTACAAATGGAAATGAGATTTGAGTACATATTACATTGAAGTACAAAACCATGGGAGTGCATGCATTTAGGATCTTTCTGTAAAGGCATGGAGAGCTGATTCCTCTGAATGACATGGAGTCTACTGTCATCTATAGGTTTTTACTCAGGTAAATCGTGTTGTATGGGTTTTGGTTTATATGCTTTTGTAGTAGCTGCCATACATTTAGTAGTTATGATATTTAGTTGTGAGAAGTTGAGCTCTGGTGATTAGGAAAAGACCATGGTACAGTCTAAATGCCATCAGTTTCCAAAATGTACTAGATGGAGATATTTGTTCATTCTTTTGCCTCCTCAACTTTGGACAACTTAAATTCTCTATTTGGTTAACGATCGGTGGTTTGTTTGTTTTTGTTTTTTGTTGTTCCGATCCTTAGCTCCTCCTTGAAAAATGGCGTGGTGTCCTTGAGTAAGACACCTAACCCCTATATTCTCCCGATGAGCTGATTGTCACCTTGAATGACTGACTTCGCTGTCGGTGTTTATGCGTGTGGGTGGATGTGAGGTAAAGTGCTTTATAAAAGTGCTATATAAATCTACTATTACTTTTCCTGCTCCCATTAGGGGTTGCCACAGGAGGTTTTGTAAAATGTTTTCGAAAAAGCCATGGAAATCGGAGTAATGTAATATTAACACTGTTAAAGATTGGCTGTTCAGTTTAAGTTAGAAAAAGTAATGGGTGGAACCATTGCATTGGGGCTTTAAAAATTCTGTTGTATGTGTGCAAGTTTGTCTCAGTATGCTAACACGTGCCTCTGCTAGCGAGCTTTGCTAGTTAGCTTGCTGGTCGACAGTGCAGTGGACACATGCAGTTTAAAATCGGCTTCAAATAGACAAATACAAAATATGACTTGTAAAGGTAAGTAAGTAGAATGCTCATATACAGTATTTGAAACATGGACTGAGTTTAACACCATATATCGTGTTAAAACACCCCTTTTTGGTGTCGACTCTAAAAAAAGTTTATTTTCGTCATGGAAATTAAGTCAAAAGTTAGGGAGAAGTCATTGAAAACCCACTGGTGAGGGGTGTGTGAACGCTGCACATAACTAAGAGTGCATGTTATGTCGCGTTCAAAAGGGCTAGGTAGATATTAGGTAGATCATCAACATGGACCTGTAAGAGTGGTATTAGACTCAAATGACAAGTGACTTGCTACTTGAATACCAAATCACTGCTTAAAACTTGTTTAATCACCAGGTGCGTCACCTTTATCTCTTGGTGACCTCTTATGGTTTATTTATTTTAGACTTTTTGCTTTTATTTGAAGTATTCTGTAAACTTTGCCCGAAAAAGAGGCATACAAATATCATTTTAGTATTGTCGTTTTTGCTGGGGTTTTTTTTCTTTTCTAATTTCAGGCCTCACGTCATAGTATTTTCTCGATGAGATTGGCTTGCTTCCTTCTCTCATGGGTCATTGCTTCACATTTCATAAGTATGCAAAACACCTGTAAAGTATCCACTAAAAAAGATTGTATTAAACGTTAGATGCAGTCTCAGCTGTGTCAACTACACTGCATTATTGCATTAATTTCCCCAACCATTCTCCAACCAATTCTAATGAAATGCATTGCATTTGAACTAGGTTTCTAAATCTAATTGATGGGCTTGCAGATAGGTTTCGATTTCCCTTTAGCTAATTTCCATACTATTATGAAAGT
This sequence comes from Lampris incognitus, assembly GCF_029633865.1. Lineage (NCBI taxonomy): Eukaryota > Metazoa > Chordata > Actinopteri > Lampriformes > Lampridae > Lampris > Lampris incognitus. The sequence continues at coordinate 46,799,962 of NC_079219.1, forward strand.
AATAAAACACACACACACACACACACACACACACACACACACACAACTATTGCTTGTTAAATCGACACCATTACTAAACAGCAATGTTATACATCTTCCATTATGGACATTATCAATCCATTTCTAACTTCCAATGTGTTAGTGATTATTCACCATAAGGTAATATATGCTTGGAGTTGAAGCCTATTTTGGTATTTCCATATGCCATCAGTCATTAATTTGAATTCTATGTCAGACAGAGAGAGAGAGTGAGAGATGTTTTTTTTACCTGTCAATCCATATTTCATAAATTGATACACTGTAGAGGAGCTCAAGCAGGAGTCGTGACAACATTCTCTTTCGGCTACACAACGTGCACCATTTATTCCTTCCACTATTACAACAACAAAAAACCCGCGCAGCGGAAGTGTGTCACTGTAAACCCGAACCGAGAAAACAGCAGCTGTAAACTAATGTTCCTACTAGCTCAATAAGGGGAATTATGTATCCCCATAACCACTACACACACCCCCCCCCCCAGAATTCGCCTTAATACGAAAAGTCAGTGTGGCGAGGGGGGCGGATCTCTCTGCCCCAACGGCTCCGCTGAACAGGAGCTGGAGGCTGGTTAACCGCAGGCAAAGCAGCAGAGTCCTCACAGCTGGACCGGGGAAAGGGAGGGGCTGGGGAAGCAGGGGGCGGCTCGCCGGGGGAGGGGGGCAGAGCCGGGGGGCGCCCCCGCCGTGGGGGCAGGACAAGACCAACAGGGCGGTCTAAGTCCAGGTGAGCAGGCTTGAGGCGGTCCACAGAAACCCGCTCCAGCCTGCTGCCAACCTCCACCACAAAGTGCTTATCTCCAGTGTCCCGTACCCGAAATGGGCCGTCGTAGGGTGGCTGCAGGGGACCGCGGTGCGCGTCGTGACGGATGAAAACATACTCCGCCGACCGCAGCTCCGTGGGGACATAGGACTGAGAGCCGCCATGCTGAGAAGTGGGGACGGGTGCAAAAGCCCTGGTTTCCTCCTGCAGCGCAGTCCGTTGGCAGCTGGCGGACCAGGGAGCTGTGGCGGTGGGAAGGAAATCCCCCGGGACCCGAAGTGGCTGTCCGTATGTAGCCCGTGGAATTAGATACCACACAGGACACAATTACTTCCGGGGTTCTTGTAGCTTTAATTTTATTGTTTGAACCTTCGAATGCAGATCGTTTTACTGAGTGCATAAATTCATGTGTCTTTCGAGCAAACAGCTCATAAATGTTCACAGATTTGGCAAGTTTAACAGAAAAGATTTTAAAAGGAAAATAAATACAACATACAACATACGGTGCAAAATACGGCAGTGGACTATGTATGTTAAACAGGGTTTAACAAAGACGTGTGGAACTTCCTGAAGATCGCGCAACTTCTCACTCTGTCAGTTACCTTTAAACAGAATTAAAATGCATATAAAACCTTTACATCCCAAATACAATGGCATGGTGTGGCTTTATTCACGCCAACATTACCTTGTCATGCCTGCAATGGCGAACAGTGGTCGACGGCTCGCGCCCAAAATCACCGAACATCAACTCCAGTAGCGTCTAAATCAAACCATCTTGTCAAATTACCGACATACAATATTGTTTGGAATAATGTTACAGGTATATTTCACAAGATATTTACCCTTACTTACTGCAGAGTCAGAGCACCGTCACACCGCAATCTTCAGGCGCTCCACACAAGAAAAAAAGAAAGAATACCCAAGATGCACTTGGATAACTTGCACGGAGTTACAATAAAAGTCCGCCACTGCCACTTACTGGTCAAAACATGCAATGAAGACCAAAACTATAAAAATACACTCACAATCTGCCTCACAATCTAAATACATCAAATGACATTTTACATGGATTGACAGTGTAACAATTACATATATTAACAGTTAAACTATACTAAATTTAAGTGGAAAATCATTTAACATATTTAACAGATTTACCACCCGGCTACATACTCCCCTGCAAATATAGTCAACGTCCTCGGTGACTACGAAACATGAACTGACTCAAATACTCCCTGCAAGGCCTTTTCAAAGAGAGAAGCACCCAGGCTTGTCAAAACCTTAGAGACCATGTCTGTGCTGACTGAGACTGCATTACAGGCCGACTTTGGCAGATGAAATGGGTTTGAATGAGATCCAGCCATTTCCCGCTTGCTTTTCCTAATGGCAGGTTTAGGTGCATAGGTTCTACGTCCTGCTCCACCAGCATCCTCTGTTAGTGCGGGCCTGTCCCTGTTTTCAATAATGGGCAAGTCACTGTCGCTAACGTTTGGATGCACATCATTAACACATTCTGTTTCTGTGCCACAATTTATCATATCTGAATAACCTTCCTCAGGTCCTTCACCGTCACTCTCATCTGTGGGTGCTGTCACATGTAAACTAACACTTTCTGCTGCAAGAGGCAGGTTAGGTACTTGCACAAGCCGGCGAGGGATGACTTCCTCAACAATAACAAAATCAGCCTCAGGTGACTCAGGCTCATCCTCAGCTACAGGCTGTGCAGTGGTCTGTAACCTAGTTCTAGTTATTGGTTTGGGAACTGGTTTTGCACAAGGTCGCAACTCTGACCTATGAACTCTTTTAATGGGACCTCCCTCAAAAGGTTCAACAGTGTGTGTGGTACCCTGGATGTCAACTACCTTGTAGACTGTTGAGGTCCATGTGTCCTGAATCTTATGTCTACCTGGGGGTCTGTGACGTAGGAAAACCAACTGACCAATGTCCACAGGAAGACAATACACGTTCTCATTTTGCAGTGAGATCCTCTCAGCTGCCTTCTGCTCTGAGTACTCTCTGGCTCTCTCGTGTTCCTGTCGGAGTCTCTCCTGATGAACAGACAACCAATCCTGTTTCCTGTCTGACACACACTCACGCCCTAATAAAGCATCTACTGGGAGATGTGGCTGTACCCCGAAAAGCAAATAATAAGGCAAGTACCCTGTGGTGGAATGAGGAGTGACATTATAGGCATATACTACTTCAGACAGATGCTCTGGCCAACGCTTTTTTTTTCTCTGGTGGGAGTGTCCTTAACAAGTCATGGAGTGTGCGATTGTATCTTTCACACTGACCGTTTCCCTGTGGCCTGTAGGGAGTTGTCCGTGTCTTTTTAACCCCATAGAGTTTGCACAGCTCTGCTATAATTTCACTCTCGAAATTTCGACCTTGGTCTGAGTGCAGTCTCTCTGGGACCCCATATTTCATGAACCACTCCCTGAGCAAAACTTTAGCTGTAGTGTCAGCCTTCTGGTCTTTGGTAGCATACGCTTGTGTGAACTTTGTAAACACATCGGTCACAACAAGGACATTTTCACGGTCATCTGAAGCTGCCTCCAACACTGTAAAATCAACAGCCACCACTTCTAGAGGTCGAGAGGCCAGGAATGCCTGAACTGGAGCATGGATTTTTGGCTGAGGCATCTTGGTCAAAATGCACCGCTCGCAGTTTTTAACCCAGCTTTCAACATCCTCGCATAGCCCTACCCAAAAACACCTCACTCTTAGCAAGTTTACAGTGCGCTCTATGCCCTGATGTCCCATGTTGTTATGTACATTTTCTAGAACTTGGTCCCTCAAACAACTAGGCACGAGTAACTGCCACACTTCTCCATGACGTGGGTCTGTGATAGCCCTGTACAACAACCCTTCTTGTTGTTGTATGCATCTCCATTGTTTCAACAATCTTTTCACTTGACTAGACAGGGCTGCTCTCTCTCTGGGACATGGCCTCCTCCCCCGATCCCAAAATGCCCTAAACTCTTTTAGGGTGGGGTCACCGGCCTGAAAACCTACCAGCTCCTCTCTGGTATAACCTGGCAGTGTGGGGGTGTTGCCCTGTTTAGTACCTGTCTCACCAGACCTCGACTCCCCAGCACGGATCTGTCTCACTTTGTAACACTCCAGACCTCTAGAGACAAGACCAGGATCCAGAACTGTTCCTCGCTCAATCAGGTTACACACAGTGATACAGTCATCAAAATCCGAGTCAGGGTCTGTTTCAGGCTCCCCTGCAAACTCCTGCCTAGAGAGAGCATCTGCGGCGGCATTACTGCAACCAGGACGGTACTTAACCTCGAAATCAAAAACAGACAGTTGCGCTACCCACCTCTGCTCTATAGCACCTAACTTGGCTGTCTTGAGGTGGCAGAGGGGATTGTTATCAGTCAGGACAACAAACTTTGAACCAAGCAAGTAACCCCTGAATTTTTCAGCAACTGCCCATTTTAAGGCAAGCAACTCCAACTTCATGCTACTATAATTTCGGTCATTCTTCTCAGCCTGGCGTAGTCTGCGGCTAGCATATGCTAGGACACGTCTGGTGTCACCTTGCTGCTGACACAATACAGCGCCTAATCCATGCTGACTAGCATCTGTCTCAACTACAAATGGTTGTGTGAAATCGGCAAAACCCAAAATGGGAGCAGAGGTAAGTTTTTCCTTTAACTGCTCAAAGGAAGAGTCACACTCTGGTGTCCACATATTACAAAACTGGTGACCTACTTTCCGTTTTTTTCACACCTGAACATCTGTTGACTAGGTCATGCAGTGGCCCGGCAATCTGTGAGAAGCCTCGAATGAATCTCCTGTAGTAACTACAGAAACCCAAGAACGACTGCAGCTCTTTGGCAGTGGTTCGGACCTTCCAGTTCTTAACAGCAGAGACCTTGGAGGGGTCAGTTCCTATACCTTCTGCTGACACCTGATGACCCAAAAACTTTACTGACTGTTGTAGAAAAGCACACTTCTGCAACTTCACCTTAAGGCCCGTCTCTGCCAGTCTCTTAAACACAGTCTCAAGTCTCTCCAAATGCTGCTCAAATGTCTCTGAAAAAACCAAGATGTCATCTAGGTAGACCAGGAGTATCTGAAAAATGAGATCATTCATAGTAACTTGCATAAGTCTCTGAAATGTAGCTGGACCGTTACAAACACCAAAAGGCATTCTCACGTACTCATACAGACCAAACGGTGTAGTAAATGCAGTCTTAGTCCGATCTCTCTTATGCATAGCTACCTGGTGGTATCCGCTCGCCAGATCTTTGGTCGAAAAGAACTTTGCCCCTCTCAGCGCATCAAAACTCTCATCAATTCTCGGGAGCGGGAATGCATCACGTCTTGTCTTTGAGTTGAGTTTCCTGTAATCAACACATAGCCTCAGACTACCATCTGCCTTTCTCACTAGTACTATGGGCGAAGCATAAGCACTAGAGCTTTCTTGAATGACCCCTTTTTTAAGCAGCTTGCCAATATGTTCCCTGACTTCACTGTACTGTGTGGGTGGGATTCGTCTGTATGGCTGTGTTACAGGTATGTCATCTGTCAGATGGATCTCATGTTGTACTTTGTCAGTGTGGCCTAGATCTTCATCTTCTGTTGCAAACACAAAAGAGTACTTCTCCAGTAACAAAGTCAGCTGTGCTTGCTGTTCTGGGCTACCACAAAAATTGAGCTTGCCGAGAATTTCCTGCACATCTGTCGGTGTTTCGGGGTGTTCACTGATACTCAATTGTTCAGTGTCTGCTGAGATTCTCTGGAACTGTACCTCACAAAGCTCATCACTTTTCACACAGTCTACCTGAGTCAAAACCCCTAGCCTAGTCCGTGGCCCTAGCCAGATATCTTCATCAGACATGTTCATGACTCGGACTGGAAAAATGTGATTGCCCGATGAAACCAAAGTAGGCACAACAACCAAACCTCCAGGAACGGGGACACCCACAGACTCCAGCAACAAAAAAGAATCATCCTCACTCACGGTCCTGAGTCCCCTAGCCATAACTGTAGCAGCAGATGAAGCAGGTATATGGACTACATCTTTACCAGCTACCCTAGCGAAAGAGAGTCTGTCTGTTGCATGTACTGCATGAAGATGATTAAAAGCCTCTCTCCAGTTTGAGTCAAACCTCTCCTGCAGTGTGGTGTCAAACTCAGTGTGTACTAGCTCTCTGCATTTTTTGACAATGTTCATCCCTATTAGACCTGGAACAGAGGAAGAGTGTTCAGAATCTTTAACTATCAGAAAACCTCGCTCTGGGATAGTCAGACCCATGGCTTCTACATCAAGCTCCACATAGCCCATATAGGGTATGTCTAATCCATTAGCTGCAGTGATCTTTAACCACTCAAATGCCGGGTGAATGTCTTCGCCTTTCACTGACAGGTGTTCCCTGAAAAAACTCTCAGAAATTGTACTGACCTGGCTACCAGTGTCAAGTAAGCAGGACACTGTAACACCTCGTAGTTTCACCTCAACAGTTTTACATTCTCCGACTGCACGCTCTAAGATCCTGCTTCTGTCTGGAGTCTCTTTTGGTGAGCCAGCTTCCTCCCCTCGAGTTGTGTGGCTCATGACAACTGAGGGTGCGAGTTTTCCTGCACTACATAAGAACTAGGTGTTGCGTCCCCTTGACCCCCTCTGGCCTGTGAGCATTTTCTTGCAATGTGACCTATGCCTCTACACTTGAAACAGATAGGCTGACCATCTGGTGTGAACTTTGGCTGGGGTCTAGGTCGTGGCTTGGGCTCTAGGAATGTCTGTTGAGTGCTGCGCTTACTCAGTTCACCTACAGCAAAGGCTAGATCAGCGAGTGTTTTGCCTAACTCTGCTAGCTGTTTTTCTTGATGGGCTACTGCTCTCCGAACATCATTTAATGCAATACCTTGGTCATTGTTTGTTTTAATAATAGAGCACTGGGTTTCCAGAACCTCTGATGTAACTTGGTTGCTCTTTATGACCCTGGGACGATGAGACCTGCTGTCCTCCATCTCCCACAGGAGGGCCTCGTTCCTCACATCTAGAAGACTGCTCTCTGGTTTGTCCCTAACCATTTTCCTGAGTTCACGCCTGAGTGCTGCTTCTCTTAAACCCTCAATAAACCGGTCTCTGAGCACAGTTTTCTCATTAGGTATTACATCTGTGGACTGTTTCACTACAGAGCTCAAAATCTGGGATAGTGCATGGGAGTAGTCACGGAGGTCTTCTCCATCAGTTTGGTTACGGTTGTAAAAGGTCTGCAAAAGCTGTGTGGAACTGCGCTTTTCCCCAAATGCATTGCTCAGGTAAGAGTATAAATCACTGGGCCCCGCTGACTGACCCCTCATGCATAGTCGCACCTCTTCCAATGCAGGGCCACGCAATAGAGATAGTATATAGTCACATTGTTCTTCTGTTGTTTGCTCTCTGTATCTTAAAACCCTTTCAACCTCTTCAATAAACTCTTCGACAGATCTCCTGTCTGTACCACACTCCCCACTAAATGCTTGGATCTGGCGTTCTCTTGGAACGTAGATGTATGAACGTGTGGGTGCACTGTTATCACTTGCTCTCTGAGCCCTTGCTTCACCATTTAACCTGGTGAGCTCATCTCGCAGTCTGGCGAGCCCTTGCATGGTGGTCTGCATTTCTTTTTTAGCACCTTCACCTATACCCATTATGCCACCTGAGGTGTGGCCATTATCATTACGTGAACTCCCTTCATCACCAGAATCACTAGACATAATGATATATTAATCTTTACTCAGTCCAGTATAAATGAGGATATTTAGTTCAAAACCTGGTTCAAGGATACTACAAGGACAGTCTTTAACTTGGAGCCTTGCTGAATCTTGGTCTTTGTAGCTGAAGTTAGCGCTGGAGTCCTCTGCGCTGGTACGGCTGAGTCGTGTGACACAGGAAGCACCAGAACCTCGTAGAGCCCCTCACGTCGTCTCTCGCTGGTCACCACCTCCACAGCAGGATGGCTGCAGACTCAACACCAACGGACGTCACCAGCAATCTTCACCACTGCCGTTTTTTTTTTAAGTAAAAATAAGCCACTCTGTTGCCAATTTAAAAAAAAATGTTTTAGCTACACCCCACTCCTGGTACCAAAATTATGTAGCCCGTGGAATTAGATACCACACAGGACACAATTACTTCCGGGGTTCTTGTAGCTTTAATTTTATTGTTTGAACCTTCAAATGCAGATCGTTTTACTGAGTGCATACATTCCTGTGTCTTTCGAGCAAACAGCTCATAAATGTTCACAGATGTGGCAAGTTTAACAGAAAAGATTTTAAAAGGAAAATAAATACAACATACAACATACGGTGCAAAATACGGCAGTGGACTATGTACGTTAAACAGGGTTTAACAAAGACATGTGGAACTTCCTGAAGATCGCGCAACTTCTCACTCTGTCAGTTACCTTTAAACAGAATTAAAATGCATATAAAACCTTTACATCCCAAATACAATGGCATGGAGTGGCTTTATTCACGCCAACATTACCTTGTCATGCCTGCAATGGCGAACAGCGGTCGACGGCTCGCGCCCAAAATCACCGAACATCAACTCCAGTAGCGTCTAAATCAAACCATCTTGTCAAATTACCGACATACAATATTGTTTGGAATAATGTTACAGGTATATTTCACAAGATATTTACCCTTACTTACTACGGAGTCAGAGCCTCGTCACACCGCAATCTTCAGGCGCTCCACACAAGAAAAAAAGAAAGAATACCCAAGATGCACTTGGATAACTTGCACGGAGTTACAATAAAAGTCCGCCACTGCCACTTACTGGTCAAAACATGCAATGAAGACCAAAACTATAAAAATACACTCACAATCTGCCTCACAATTTAAATACATCAAATTACATTTTACATGGATTGACAGTGTAACAATTACATATATTAACAGTTAAACTATACTAAATTTAAGTGGAAAATCATTTAACATATTTAACAGATTTACCACCCGGCTACACTTAGGCACTATGTGGAGGGGTGAAGCCCACGGGCTGCTGTAGCGACGGATGATGCCGAGGCGCTCCATGTTCTCAAACTCCGCCTTGGCAACAGAGAGCTTGGTCGGGTCGAGGCGCCGAGCTCGGGCGTGCACCGCCGGGCCGGTGGTGACGATGTGGTGCTCAACCCCATGTTTGGTCGTAGATGACGAGAATGTGGGCTGAGTGAGGTCAGGGAACTCAGAGAGAAGATGGGAAACACGTCCTCATTGGAGAGCATGCTAGACAGCCTGACGGAGCCTGTATCGCTGAGCACACGCGTGTGAAGCGAAGGTGACGGCGTCAATCAGGCATCGATTCCTGACGTCCACCAGCAGCCCATGAGCACAAAGTAAATCTGCACCGAGGAGGGGAAATGCCATGTCGGCGGTGACAAAATCCCAGCTGAACAGCTGCCCGTTAAAACACATGTCAATGTGCCTCGTGCCGTACGTACGGATAGAGCTGCCGTTAGCAGCTTCCATGGGAGGGCCGTGAGCGCCCGACAGGGCGTCCACCCTAGATGCAGGTACGACACTCCTCTGCGCCCCAGTGTCGCATAGGAAACGCCGCCCCGAGATGGAGTCTTGCAGGAAAAGTAGCCTGTTGTCCTCCACGCTGACGCCCATGGCTACTAGTGAGCGCCGGCCTTGGCGTTTCCCGACGAGCTGAAATTGCACGGGGAGTTGCACTTGTTCGCCTTGGCCCCGAACTTTGCATGGTAAAAGCACAGGCCGGGCTCCTGTCACCGACCGGGGGTTGCCGCGGCGACCACCATTGAGTCACCAGGTGGTGGCGTGTGGGGGTGGGCAGGGGTGAGCGCGGACGCGCAGTGCTGCTGTTGGCTGGCCAGGAAGAACTTGTCAGCTTCTTCAGCTAGCTTGCGGCAATTGGTAATGCTGGTGTTAGCCAAAGCGGTCCGCACCTGAGCAGGCAGTTGTCGCAGAAACAGTTGGACAAAGAGGAAATTCGGTGTGTGCGCCGGTCCCAGCAGATTCAGCATTTTGTCCATGAACTCGGATGGCTTGCTGTCACCCAAGCCTTGCAGAGAAAAGAGACGGTGGGCCCTCTCGGCGTCGGAAAGTTCAAAAATCTCCAAGAGGTGATCTTTGAGCCCCTTGTATTTGTCTGCCGCCGGAGGATTTGTAAGGAGACTCACCCCTCTAGTTGCAGTGGAACATCCGAGCGCCGATACCACGTAGTAGTATTTACTGCGCTCCCGCCTGGGCGAACCATGTCGTTGCCGATGACTCCCAGAACTCTGGCAATTTGAGAGAAACCGCGTTGATTTCGTCAACCATGTTCGTTCGAAAGATTGTCTCTGATAACTACCAAGAGACAAACGTCGGGATCACCAGTGTAGAGGAGCTCAAGCAGGAGTCGTGACAACTTTCTCTTTCGGCTACACAACGTGCACCATTTATTCCTTCCACCATTACAACAACAACAAAAAACCCGCGCAGCGGAAGTGTGTCACTGTAAACCCGAACCGAGAAAACAGCAGCTGTAAACTAATGTTCCTACTAGCTCAATAAGGGGAATTATGTATCCCCATAACCACTACAACACCAACATAAGGAGTTGAATACTGCTCTCTGAATTTTTTTTTTCATCAAAGCCACAGATATACCTGGAGTGTGTCTCAATTTGCACCAGAGATAGTTCATCATAACAGCAGACTGGCAATGCAGCGTCCATATGGGACTGAGTGTCAGTGACTGTTATTCTGCTAAGCACTTCTGTTTTTCATTTTGGAGCAGAAAGCACAGACTCTGTTTTGTGCTCTGGGCTTTAATAAGGCAAGACCTTTTCTATTTTTTTGAAGACTTTTTGGCATTTTCAATTATACTACACAGCTCAGACTGACAGGACGGATAGAGGCTGATGTGTAGCAGTGAAAGGCATATGCCATATGAATTATGCAGCTTTATTTTTGTGGAATGCAGTTTTTTTTACCCCTGACTTTCAGGTGTTTTGATAACCTTTTACTTTCCTGGTATTTCCAGAACCTTCCTGGTATGTTCTGGGAACTTATATTCGTTAAGGAATATCTATAAATCCACTTAAAATAAGCGATGATGAAATGCCCACTTCATCTGTTATTTCAGTGGGTTTTCTTATATTGGATGGGGCTTGGTTGATATTTTCTGAGCTTCCTACTCTTTTTCATTCATTTGCGCAGGGGGATGGGCATGTTGATGTGTCTTGATAAACTGGGAGAACAACTTTAAACCCCCCGGTCAGTTTTCATGTTTGTTTGATTTCAGAAAGAAAGGTAAAACATTCCTATTGTTCAGGTCGAACCACACCCATGTAACTTCTGCAGAGGACCGGCAACTGCCCACTCCAACCAAACTCAAATATCTGTAGGACAGACCCCAGCAGAACAAATACAATCCCTCTCTCTTCTTTTGTGGTGGTTTTCTTTTGAACTCTATGATGGCAGTCAATAAGGTCATCAAATACTTGCTTTTTGCCTTCAACTTGTTGTTCTTCATGGGTGGGATTATTATCACTGGTTTATCTAGCCACACCAGGAACAACAAGGCAGATTGCTAGATTACAGACAAACTTCTTCTGGCCTTAAAACTCATACTCACGGTTGGAATGATCACTTTGGTTTTTGGTTTCTTGAGATGCTGTGGAGTGATTCAGGAGAGCTTCTGCCTACTTGTCATCTTCTTCCTGGGCCCCCTGGCCATGTTAACCATGCTGCTGGCACTAGGAATTCTGGGAGTCGTATCAAGGACCGCAACCGCCCAGGCATTGGTGAAAGAAAGCATGAAGACGTTGCTTCGGCTGAGCAACAAAACAGCAGAGATTCAGGAGTCTTTCAAAAATGTGGAGAGGATGGGGAAGTGCTGTGGTTTTTTTCGTCGGACATCTGGATTGGTAGTAATTTAATGTTGGTGCCCGACTCCTGTAACTGCACTGACAGCTCCAGGACCTGCACATCTGTAGGAAGGCATGAACTGTACGCAACACCGTGTATGACATATATTATGACATGGTTGGATCATGTGTCAGATAGTCTGATAGGGATGGCATTTGTCTGCCATCCTGATGGCGTTGGGCTTGGTGCTCTTGTTGGTGCTGATCTGTCAGGTACGGCAAGACAAGGGCAGCATCATTTGAAACCCTCACCAAATCTGAAGCCCCATTTACTTCCACCCACCATAAATAATGAAGAACCAATCATGAAACCAGATGTGATCTCAGACTTCTTGATTTTGAAATATATGAATGAGTCAGGGACATTATCTGTTATTGCTTGTATGATTTTTTTTTGTAGAATACCTTTTATATTTTTACATATCCTAGTGAAGTGCTGCCTTTTTTAAATGCGCTCTTAGTAGAAGTCATAGTCTCTTACTTCATTGTATTTTGTCATACAGGAATAATAAAAAAAGACCCGCAAAGCAGAATGATTTGTTTGTCTATAAAACATAAAACAGCCGCTTTCATGATTTTTCCCCCTTTTTTCTCCCCAGTTGTATTTGGCCAATTACCCCACTTCTTCCGAGCTGTCCCTATCTCTGCTCCACCCACTCTGCCGATCCGGGGAGGGCTGCAGACTACCACATGCCTCCTCCGATACATGTGGAGTCGCCAGCCGCTTCTTTTCACCTGACAGTGAGGAGTTTCGCCAGGAGACGTAGCGCGTGGGAGGATCACGCTATTCCCCTCTGCCCGCCGCCCCGAACAGGCGCCCCAACCGACCAGAGGAGGCGCTAGTGCAGCGACCAGGACGCATACCCACATCCGGTTTCCCACCCGCAGACACGGCCAATTGTGTCTGTAAGGCCGCCCGACCAAGCCGGAGGTAACACAGGGATTCGAACCGCCGATCCCCACGTTGGTAGGCAACAGAATAGTCCACTACGCTACCCGGACGCCCGTCGCGCTCATACTCGCAAATATTTATTTTAATCTGCAAGCTTTGTTCTGACGAAAACTCGGTAGAAACAGTTTGTTCAGACAGTTTCTTTATCTTAATATTTCAATCTCTTCTTGTTATTCAATTTCTTTGTATCTTTTCATCTTGTTCTGTATCTCTTATTTAATGGCTTTATGTAAAGCATATTGAATTGACCTTGTGTATAAAATATGCTACCAACTTGCCTTGCGTTTCAAGAATCCTTACACCTATTCCATTTTGATTTTGGAGCAAAGCAAAAAATAGATAAAACCTCACAGATCCTTGACGGGACAAGAATTTGTTGCAATAGAAAATACCAAAATATAGCACCATGTTGTAATGATCTGTGCCCTCTGGCTATGTTAACTTATAACATTAATAAAGCAAGGACGACTTCTCTCGTGCTGAGTGTTTATTCACCGACCGGATTCCCACTCACGTTGTTACGTACATCACGTGACTTTGTTGTGGCGCTACGGAAAGCCGTAAGGGACATTAGCAAATCAAATATTACTAGCAAATATTACATCTCGCTTTTTCTGAAAAGTGCTGCTTTCTCTGCAGAGATACAGACCATGTTTAGCACGTTTATAAGCGAATACAATCTTAATAAGAAAGAATATGAAAGTGGAACTCTTATATAACTGGACTGCAACAAAGTAGTGTAAAACATTTCCTTCACTGTCTAAATGTGACACCGTAATAACATTTAGGTACACAAGGTAAGTGAACGCTGTAAATATTTCTTTTCAAAACATAGCAGGTATAGTACAGGTTGGTGTAAAATTCTGTCTTTTTTTAACATTCATAAGTCAAGGATTTGTCTTGGTTTGATCGTGCGACCTGACCTCGTGGTGTAACCAGGCTGTGTGTCTGGTTGTCGCTGATTGTTCGTGTCTGGAGGTTCAGCATGCTCTTGCTGATGGGCTTGTGTGTTGTTGTTAGCGCTGGTAACAGTCTGCTGTGAAGTGTGTGTGTGTGTAGTGTGAGTGTTCACTCTGCTTTGTCGCAGGTGTTGACGGTTGCGTTGGTAGATCTGACCTTCTTTGGTTTGGATGTGGTAGCTCCTGTCTGTGTTCGCTGGTCTTTCCACAGTTGCAGGTCTCCAGGATCCATCCTCCTGCCGGAAGCGGATTGGTGTGCCTGCGGGCAGGTGGGGCAGAGGTTTGGCTGTTCGGTTGTAGTATTCCTGCTGGCGCTGTTGACATACCTCTCTCCTTTTGTGAACATCCTCCTGACTGGCGATCTGTGGCTGCAGGTGTTTTGCTGTTGATGGGAGAATGGACCGCAGCCTCCGACTCATCAGTACCTGTGCCGGGGATTTCAGGTTGTCCACCGGTGTGTTGCGATACTCCAGTAAGCTCATGTAGGGGTCTTTGTTCTCAGCTTTGGCTTTGTCCAGGATGCGTTTGGCCGTCTGGACAGTCTTCTCGGAGATGCCGTTGCTCTGTGGGTAGTGGGGGCTTGTGGTGGTGTGTGAGAAACCCCATGTCTGTGAGAAGTTGCGGAACTCACCAGAGCTGTAGCACGGACCGTTGTCGCTGACGATAGTCTCGGGGATTCCGTGTCGAGCCATTGCTGCTTTCAGCTTCATGATGACGGCAGATGAGGTGCATCTGTAAAGTCTCTCTAGCTCGAAGAATCTGGAGTAGTAGTCCACAGTGACTATGAAGTCCTGTGAGTTCCATGTGAATAGGTCTGTGCCTATCACTTGCCACGGCCGCTCGGGTATGGCGTGTGACATCATTGGTTCCTTTGCATTTGCGCTGCGCCGTTCTTGGCATATGCTGCAGTCTGCTACCGCATCCTCGATCTGTTTCCCCATGCCAGGCCAGAACAGTAAGTCTCTTGCTCGGCATTTGCTTTTTTCCACGCCACGGTGGCTGGCATGGATGCGCTGTATCATGTCCTTGCGAAGCTTTTGGGGGACAATGATTCTCTCACATTTGAACAGGATACCGTCCATTTCTGAGATTTCTGCTCTGTGGTTCCAGTATTCCTGGATGCTGGGCGGGCACTTTTTCTTTGTGTCTGGCCAGCCAGTGAGTGTGGCTCGTCTGAGTGCGGTGAGCTGTGGATCTTGCGCTGTTTCCTGCTTGATTTCTGTGAGTCTTGTGTCGCTCACAGGGATGTTGCTGAGGACTGTGTGCACTTGGGCCTCCATCCCTTCCTGTAGGTCACTGTCGTGGTGTTCTATTGACTTGCGTGACAGTGTGTCGGCCACCGGTATGTCCTTACCGGGGCGGTGGATGATTTGGATGTCGTATTTTTGGAGCGCCAGGATCATCCGTTGCAGCCGGGGTGGTGCTGCTGCCAGTGGCTTTTTTAGTATTGCCTCCAGAGGCTTGTGGTCTGACTCCACAATCACTTTTCGTCCGTACATGTACTCGTGGAACTTCTTGCAGCCGAAGACCACAGCATAGAGCTCCTTCTCTATCTGTGCGTAGTTTTCTTCAGTGCTGTTGAGTGACTTGGACGCATAGGCAATTGGTTTGCCATCTTGGAGCATGACAGCCCCAAGGCCACTTTTGGATGCATCCACTTGGAGTCGCAGCTCTTTCTGCGGGTCGAAATATGAGAGTACTGGACCTGGGTGCTGTGTAATGAGATTCTTCATCTCCTGGAACGCCTTGTCATGGACTGCATCCCACACAAACTCACTGTCCTGTTTCAGAAGCTGTCTGAGGGGTGAGTTTATCTGTGAGAGGTATGGAGCGAATCTGGCGAGGTAGTTGATCATGCCGAGGACTGTCTCCAACTCTGCTTTGTTCTGTGGGGGTTGCATGTCCTTGACCGCCTTCACCTTGTGTGGGTCTGGTTTGATGCCTTCGTGTGAGAGCGTGTGGCCGAAGTAGCTTACCTCGGACACGCATATGTGACACTTGTCGGGGTTGAGCCTCACCCCTCGCTCCCTTGTGCGCTTCAGCATCGCTCTGAGACGCTGGTCATGTTCCTCTTTAGTCTTGCCGAACACTAGTATGTCGTCCACTATGGCCGTCACACCGTCCAATCCTTCATATGTTTCATCCACGCGTCTCTGGAACTCGTCTTGAGCGGACACGATTCCGAATGGCAGTCTGAGGAAACGATACCTGCCAAATACTGTGTTAAATGTCGTCAACATTGAGGATTCAGTGCTCAGTTTGATGGCCCAATAGCCTGACCGCGCGTCTAACACGCTAAAGTACTCAGCTCCAGCGAGCTTTGTGGTGGCGTCCTCCAGCGTGGGGAGGGGGTAGTGAGGTCGTTGTATCACTTTGTTAAGAGCTCTGGGGTCTAAACACACTCTAAGTTTGCCTGTCTTTGGCTTCTCAACAATGACGAGTGCGTTCACCCATTCTGTGGGTTCTGTTACCTTACAGATTATGCCGCCTTTCTCCATGCTGTCAAGCTCGTCCCTCAGTTTGCTGCGTAGGGCGATGGGGATTCTGCGTGGCGGGCAGACGACCGGCGTTGCATCTGGTGTGACGCGGAAGGTGCACTCGCCTGGGAACTCTCCTATTCCCTGGAAAACATCTGCATACTCATCCATTATGCTCTGTGATGTGACATTGTTTTCCTCGCTCACAGCCATCACTATTTTTACCAAGTTTAGGTCACGGCATGTTTTCATTGCCATGACTGGTGGGGCGTTTGTGTCAATGACGTAAAAGTCCAGCATCATTGCATTGTCTCTGTACTTAAATTTGAGTTTGCATGTGCCTTTCACGCTCAGCGCGCCTCCTCCATATTCAGTGAGTCTGTGTATTGCTGGTTTCAGTGTCACATTTTTGAACAGCGCCTGGAACAGGTTGGTGGGAATAGTATTGGCCTGTGCCCCAGTGTCTAGTTTAAACTTTACCTTCTGTGGAGGTGTGCCAATTCCAACCTCTACGTAAGCCTGCTCGTTGCTTTTTCCGTTGTTCTCTATTGAGATGCAGTCTATGTACAGCTCTGTCTGTTCTCCCACAGCGGTGCTCTCCACTGTAATGTTGTCGAAGTACAGTTCTTCCTGCTCTCTGTCAGTGGTGTACTCTTCTGGGTTCTCTCCGACGGCATGCACTGTGCCGCGGTAGTACTTTGTCTGTCCCTGGGAGCTAGACTTGCATACTTTAGCAAAATGATTGAGCTTCTTGCATTTAATGCATTGTTTACCCTTAGCTGGGCAAGTGGCTTTAGCGCCGTGTAGCCCCCCACAATAGCTACACGCCCTAGCGGCGGTGCTAACGTTACCTTCCCTTTGTCTGAAGTTAGCGTTAGCTGCTTTGGGTGCGTTCGGTTTGTAAGTCTTTCTGCCTATTGCGTGCACCGTTTCATGTGTGCTGCCCTGGCCCATAAACTTTAGCTGTTGCTTTGCTAGCTCGTGTGAGCGGGCTACATCTATGGCTTTTTCTAGCGTTAGCTCAGCTCCCTGGCTAAGTAGTTTTTCTCTCACTCTGGGTGAGTTGGTGGCAAACACGATGCGGTCCCTGACCATCTCGTCGGCATTTGGGTAGCCACAGTCTTTGACTAGGAGCTTTAGCTCAGTTACAAATTGTTCGAAGGATTCACTCTCTCCCTGCATCTTTTCATGAAATTTATATCTGGCATAAATCGGGTTTGCTTTGGGGGTGATGTACTCAGTGTACTTATCGTAGTACGTTTCTAGCTTCTTGGCTTGTTCTCCGCTGAGTGTCCAAGTGTTGTGCACATCGCGCCCTTTTTCCCCTATCCAGAGCAGGAGGTAGCTGCATTTCTCCTCTTCGTTCTTCCCGCGCAGGGGGCCCTTGAACATTAGCTCCGTTGTTTGTCGAAATCGTCTCCATGCTTCAGGTAAGTTCGCCGATTCCCAGTCCATCCGTGGAGCTGGAACGCCGTACGAATCCATATTGGGTATTTAAACTCCGCTACTCTGACACCATGTAATGATCTGTGCCCTCTGGCTATGTTAACTTATAACATTAATAAAGCAAGGACGACTTCTCTCGTGCTGGGTGTTTATTCACCGACCGGATTCCCACTGACGTTGTTACGTACATCACGTGACTTTGTTGTGGCGCTACGGAAAGCCGTAAGGGACATTAGCAAATCAAATATTACTAGCAAATATTACACATGTAATGTCTGTGAATGTTCTCATTCATCCAGGTCATGGTTATCCAACGGAATTGAATCAAGTGCAACTGGACTTGGTATATATCCGTGAAGACGTTTCGCCTCTCATGTAATGTCTGTAGAAGCGTCTTCTCGACATAAAGAATACTTTCAGAATAGAATGAGCCGACTCTGTGAGTTCTTTTTAACAAGTGTAACTTTTACTGCTGCTCAGCATGTTTTTATCCAGCACACATATAACCAAGTAACTTACTCGGTTATATGTCCTTATACATTTTGAAACAGAATTAGACAATATAATCAGAATAGAACAAACAAACTGAAATACAAACCCCAATTCCAATGAAGTTGGGACGTTGTGTAAAACGAAAATAAAAACAGAATACAATGATTTGCTAATCCTTTTCGACCTATATTCAGTTGAATACACTACAAAGACAATATATTTAATGTTCAAACTGATAAACTTTGTTGGGTTTTTTTTTTAATAAATATTCACTCATTCTGAATTTGATGCCTCCAACACGTTCCAAAAAAAGCTGGGACAGGGGCATGTTCACCACTGTGTTACATCACCTTTCCTTTTAACAACACTCAATAAGCGTTTGGGAACTGAGGACACCGATTGTTGAAACTTTGTAGGTGGAATTCTTTCCCATTCTTGCTTGATGTACGACTTCAGTTGCTCAACAGTCCGGGGTCTCCGTTGTCGTATTTTGCGCTTCATAATGCGCCACACATTTTCAATGGGAGACAGGTCTGGACTGCAGGCAGGCCAGTCTAGAACCCGCACTCTTTTAGTACGAAGCCACGCTGTTGTAACACGTGCAGAATGTGGCTTGGCATTGTCTTGCTGAAATAAGCAGGGACGTCCCTGAAAAAGACGTCGCTCGGATGGTTGCATATGTTGCTCCAAAACCTGTATATACCTTTCAGCATTAATGATGCCTTCACAGATGTGCAAGTTACCCATGATGCACTAACACACCCCCATACCATCACAGATGCTGGCTTTTGAACTTTGCGCTGATAACAATCTGGATGGTCCTTTTTGTAGCACACTTGATAAGAATGACACTTACAAGGGCTGGTGTTTTTGTTGTTTTACTCCATCTGTCAAATAGACATTACAGAGGACACGTTTTCAGAGCATGGCTCACTATACGAACGGCAACACTCATCTCCAATTTATACACAATAAGAGCACCAAATATATTCTTCCATAAATTCACATTAGTCTAGCCTACCGCGAGCAAAGCTAAACAGTATATAACGTTACGGAACATGGGGGGATCAAAATAGCAACACACATAGGCCTACCTTCATATTTACACAGTGTGGAGACACTAAACATAGTAAAGGGACAGACTAATCACACCTACAGACAATGTCAAAGCCAAGCTACAGAACAATGGGTTCAGACCGCGGGAGCTATGGCTATGCTAACGTTAGCAACTCGCTAGCAATCTAGCTAACGTTAGCCAGTGATATGACGTTATCAAAATAAATATGAAAGTCCCTTCGTGGGTATTTCTAATAGGCATCCATATCCCACCTACACATCATATTTAATCACCATCCTAATTCCATATGTCTAACTAGTCTGCTTACCTGTCAAATAGACATTACAGAGGACACGTTTTCAGAGCATGGCTCACTATACGAACGGCAACACTCATCTGACGACTCTATGTCCCAGAGTGCACGGCGAGAGCCAGCACTACGTCACACAGGCTAGAAGCAATTAACCTGCAGTGCCCTCCTGTGGCGAGAACCGGCTATCACAACAACACAGCAGACAATTCTCCTCTTTACTATTAGTGAGTGGTCAATGAAGGTAAGTATATAAAATAAAAAATAGATGGGGGGCTACTAAATCCCAAGTACCCCACACTCTCCCCTCAAAAAGATAATGGCGTCCCGACATAACAAATCTACCAGTCCACATTGCATAACTTTTCATTGAAAAGATAGGTTATTACTAAGCAGGAGTCAATCTGGATACTGTACTGTAATCAGTCATAACATATAACACACATCTCCTATTAATGGTATATGTTTGCAGTAAATAATGTGCACTTGAATCCACTGCTTCGTCCGTCTTGAGGCCGGGGAGCTATAGTATCTGACTAAAAGCAAATAACTTTGTAATAGTAATATCCCTGGTGGTAACAGGTGTGTTCTAAAACCCCAATGCTACAGTAACTCTGTGTCTGGTGATCACAGGACAACTAAAATCACATAGCTATAACAATTGTAACATGTCAAAAGTTTTTTTTTTTTCATTTATTTATTTATACTGAGTTGTCTGATTTGCTTATCTACCAGACACACTAGGCTGCCCTAGTCTGTGATAAGTAAACACTGGTGTAGGTTTTCTATTTCTCAAAGGATATGCTTTTTCTCTGGCAGGCTGCACAGCTTCCCCTGGAGGAGGCTGCAAGGCATCTTCTGGTGGAGGCTGCAAGGCATCTTCCAGGCTCTTGTCGTCATCGGGCTCATCCTCTTCTTCAGCTCCAGATGTCTCGCCATTCTCTGACACTGTCCCATTGTCCTCTATTGTTGCAGGCTGCTCCGCAAAATCCTCTTCATCTTGACCGTCTCTTTCCTCCGGATAGAACTCCAAGGCATCTGGGCTCAGCTGACTCTGGATCCGCTCACTGGCTCTGACTGTTGGTCGTCCCACGATGCATCTCCAGTTATCCTCATCATCTGAGTCACTGTCCTGTTCCTGGTTCCACTGCATTTGTCTGTCTGTCTTCTTTCTCTCCCGTCTAGGTTTCACAGGTAAGTCCTCTTCTCTTGGTTCCACCGGCAGGAAGTCGCATGGCAGAAGAAGGTTCCTATGCATGATTCTGGTTCGTCCTTTTCCATTCTCCGGCTTCAGCTCATACACAGGGCTGTCGGCGTGCTTCCTCTGTGTTACTACATGCACCTGGTCCTCCCAGAATGGTCTTAATTTCCCCGGTCCTCCTTTCTCGTTCAGGTTGCGGATGAGAACCCTGCATCCGGGATACAGCTCTGTCCCGTGGGCCTTTTTGTCGTATAGTGTTTTGTTTCTGGCCCCCTCCTTCCGTGCTGTCTCTGATGCTAGGCGATAGGCGTCATTCATGCGGGCCTTCCACTTCTCTGCATATTCTTGAGGGGATAGTGCCTGGTCCTTTGCTCTAAGGCCAAACATCAGGTCAATGGGAAGTCTTGGATTTCTGCCGAACAACAGATAGTAAGGTGCAAATCCGGTCGCTTCATTTCGGGTGCAGTTGTATGCATGTATCACCTTTGGGAGTGACGCTTTCCAATCCGTTTTCGCAACCGCTGGCAGGTTTCTCAGCATCGCCAGAACCGTTCTGTTGAAACGCTCGACCTGACCATTTCCTTGCGGGTGATACGGTGTTGTGTGAGAACCCCTGACTCCACTGTACTCCTGCAGCTTGGCGAAGAGCTTATTGTCAAACTCCTTCCCTTGGTCATGGTGCAGCGTCGCCGGGAAACCAAATCTCAGCACAAAGTCCCCGAATACCTTCTCTGCGGCGGTCTTGGCAGCTTTGTTTCTGCATGCATAGGCTTGAACAAAACGGGTAAAGTGGTCCATAACCACCAGTATATACTCGTACCCTCCCTTACACTTCTCTAAGTGTAAGAAGTCAATGGAGACCATCTCAAATGGGTGTGTGGTCACGATGTTGGTGAGAGGGGCTCTGGTTGGTTTGTTGGGGCGCTTGGTCTTCAGGCAGCTACACACCTGTGTGATGTAATGTTCCACATCTTTCTGCATGTGAGGCCAATAGAAACGGTCCCTCAACAGGTGCAACACCCTCTCCACGCCTAGATGGCCCAGGTCTCTGTGCAGTTCTTTATATACCAGCTCATGGAACTTTTTCGGCAGGACTAGCTGAGTTCGGGTAGCTGTTTTCCGGCGCAGGATGCCATCATCATCAAGGCACAGCCGATGCTTCTCTCTCATGAGTGTCGCAACACCCCTGCTCGCACACTGTGTTTTTCCCCGAGGCCACTGATTGGAGGTTATGTACTTCAGCACCTCTCCAATGACAGCATCCTCCCTCTGGGCGTCTCTCACCGTCTGACTGGGTATCTCTGCCACAGGTGATGTATGTTCCTTCTCAAACTCGGCTAGTGCTGTGGCTATGGTTACCGGACACATCCAAGGCTCAGCTCTCTCCAGCTGTACTGACAGCGCCTGGGTCACACTGTTCATGACCTCGGGGTGTACTTCTTGTGAACAGGTCTGCATGTACTGCTCCATCGGCATGCGTGAGAGGCCATCTGCGTCCCCATTGGCTCGTCCAGGCCGGTACTTGATAGAGAACTGGAAATCGGCTAACTCTGCTACCCACCTGTGGGTGGTCGCATTCAGTTTGGCTGTCGTGAGCACATAGGTGAGGGGATTATTGTCTGTGTAGACAGTGAATGATGGAGCGTGGTAGAGGTAATCTCTAAATCTCTCACATATGGCCCATTTCATCGCGAGGAACTCCAACTTCCCTGAGTGGAGATGGTAGTTCTTCTCAGGAGTTGTCAGTGTCCTAGACCCATACGCGATGACTGCCAGCCCACCCTGTGACTGTCTTTGATACAATACTGCCCCGAGGCCCTCTCGTGACGCGTCGCAGTGAAGGATAAAGGGCTGTTCAAAGTCTGGGTAGCCCAACACTGGTGGCTGGATGAGGAATTCAATCAACTGACAGAGGACCTGTTGGTGTTCAGCTGTCCACTTAACTGGGTGAGAGGAGGGCAGATGGTCTCGGGAGCCCTTCCTCCCCTTGTCCTTTCTCTTTTGTTTGAGCTTCCCCGCTGCTGTCTTCTCTGGGGTGAGGAGGTCATAGAGAGGCCTTGCGATTCGGGAGAAGTTAGGTATGTAGGGCCGGTAATACGAGATGAATCCCAGCATCTTCCTGAGCTCTCCGATGGTCGTAGGTTCTCTCTCCTTCAGTGCCTGGACCGGGGCCACATCAGCGGGGTCCATTGTGTATCCATCCTTGGTCACAAGCCTTCCCAGGAACCTTACTTGGTTTTTGAAGAGTTCACATTTTCTTGCCGTCAGCTTGATTCCATGGCTTCTGTAGCGGTGCAGTACTCTTCTCAGGTGCTGGAGGTGTTCGTCGAATGTGGTTGAGTGGACCAGGTTGTCATCTAAATACGGCTGACAAATGTTGTCCCTCAGCCCAATCAAACATTCCTCCATGGACCTCTGGAACTCTGCTGGTGCTGAGGACAGTCCGAAGGGAATTCTCACCCATTCATATAATCCCCACGGGGTGATGAATGCAGTCAGTGGACGGCTGGACTCCTCAAGAAACCCCTGGTGATATGCCTTCCCCTGATCCAAGACAGAAAACCAGGCACTCCCCTTCAGGCTGTCGAGCATATCCTGGATGCGTGGTATTGGATGGCGGTCTGGGATGGACCTCTTGTTCAACTCACGGTAGTCACAGCAGAGGCGGAGGCTCCCATCCTTTTTCCGCACACACACGATTGGGCTTGAGTAGGGTGATTTTGACTTAGTTATCCAGCCTCTGTTCAGTAAATCCTCGAGGTATTCCTTCACTTCTTTATGAAGAGGCTTTGGGACTGATGTGTATGTCCGCTTCACCGGTGTGGTGTCACTCAGGCGGATCTTGAGCTGGAGTGATGGAATAGTCCCCACATCATGGTCATCGCGTGCGAACACACTACTCTCCTCCCGCAGTAGCTCTCTCACCTGCAGTTGTTGTTCAGGTGTCAGGTGGTTCAGAGGGACAGGCGGGTCCCATAGATCTTCCTCCTGGTGTTCCGTCTTGACATCACCTGGCCCTTTCAGCTTTGTTGTGTCTCTAATCACAGGTCTTCGTTCTGTACCTGTTGTGGAGGTCCCTGGGATGACTGGGTTCACTGTACTAGTCCCATCCACATCCAA
Source organism: Lampris incognitus (assembly GCF_029633865.1). Lineage (NCBI taxonomy): Eukaryota > Metazoa > Chordata > Actinopteri > Lampriformes > Lampridae > Lampris > Lampris incognitus. The sequence goes on from NC_079219.1 coordinate 46,823,656, forward strand.
CGGCTTCACGGCGGCAGGGTAGATGGCTCTAGTTCTTTGGGGTCTGCCCCAGGGGAGTCCGTGGCGGCAGTGTGATGTCATGAGCTGTGACGTTAGTCACTGGGACAGCGATGCGTGACCAGGTTCCCTTCTGTAAACATACAATGTTTTCATCCACCTTCAGGCCCTCTGGCCACTTTGGGTTCACATTAGGCTCAAAGAGGACGTTCTGGTCTGCTTGGAGGGGCCCTGCTCTAACACCACACTTAACAATCTTTGTCTGGCCCGCCGGAATAGTCATGCTTTCTCGGCCCACTTTAACCATCCCCTCACCTTCCATATCATCTTGGCTGTTTATCAGCTTCACGAGGACTTCAGCCTTCTTGTAGTCAACCGCGAACGCAATGCTTGGTGCCTTTGTGATTACACTTGATGGCTGTCCAGCTCCAGACTCTAACAGGTGTTCAATTACATTGTAACCGATGATCGGTTCTTCTGCGGTGCCCTGGTGTGTGGTTACTAGTATTGGCACAGTGAGTTCCATTGGTGGAGTCTGAGTGGTGCTATTCGGTGCTAACTGGACAGTCACTTCCACCCATCCAGAGAAAGGAATGGTTGTCTGGTTTGCTGCTTTACCAGTCAGGGTGCCAGGGCCAAGGATCTCTTCTGTGCTTCTCACCTTGGTGTGTGGGAGATGTTTTCTCCTCCATTCTTCACTGATTAGGCAGACCTGCGACCCGGTATCCCACAATGCCTGTGTGGCTACACCATCAATGTAACAGTTTATCATGTATTTCTTTCCAATTAGGTTCAGCAGCTGTGACTGGCGTTTTGAGGAGATATGACTCACTGTGGGTGCTTGCTGTTCCCGCCCTGCCTCGTCTCGCTGTCGGGCAGACACTCTGGCTTCTAGTAGCTGAATACTGTCGTCGATGAGCTTGCTGGTGACAGTACAGCTAGACGTGTCTACCTGCTCCGATTTTTCAGGCCTCTGAGCTCTACACCCTCTTGAAAGATGGCCACTCTGTCCGCATTTGAAACAGTGGTTGCACTGGTCGCCCCTTTCACTGTCTTGACAGGCTTTGCATCCGCGCTTCCTCACAGGCTGCTGCTGACGAGAAGGTCTTTGGCCAGAGGAGTGGTTCATGGCTTTTCTCATCTGTTCCATTTCTCCTTTCAGCTGTTGGATTATCTCGTAGAACGCAGACTCCTTTTGGTTCCCTGCCTGTGTCTTAAGGGCTTTCACACTCGCGGATGTTGATGGTGACGACTCCTGACCCCCGACCACTGCAGCTTCCGCTCCTAGATACTGATGTGCCTCAGCTCGCACTTCCCGCACTCTGGTTTCCTTACTGTGGGAGCTCTTCTTGAATTTCCGCTGTCTCTCTGACTCGAAACTTGCGGCCTCTATCATCTTAACAATGAGAACATCATCAGTAGTTGCTTGATCATCGAGATAGCTCTTGAGCTGATATTTTACCTGGTCACTCACTAGCCCAGTTCCCACAGCTCTTAGGAACTTCTTCTGTATCAGTTCAGGGCTGTATTGTTCATCAGAGCCAGGCTCTCTCGCTGCTGCTAAGAGTCTCTCTTTACATGCTATGGCTCGGAACAGGAAGTTCTGTGGTGACTCCTGACTGTCCTGTGTGATGTTGATTAGTCGGTGATATAGGTCCACAGAGCTATCCTCTTTGAAATGGCCTTTCAGAATGGTCCTCAGCTGAGGGAGGGTGAGTTCGGTTTTGATCTCTAACAAGTCACGGAGAGTCAGCCCAGGGCTGATGGCTCGGATTACAGCCTCTATTATCTCCAACTCGCTGTGGCCTTTTCTCACCCCCATATCAATCTGATGCGTAAGATTTATATAAGACAACTTGTCTATCTGCCCCCGTTCTCCTATTTGGCCATTTATCTTAAAGTCTCTGCGTATGGTTACTTCAGGGGGTTGGATTACTGACGGGATTGGGTTTGAAGGTTGACTAGGTCTACTGGGTTCTTTAAGACTTAGTTTCTCACTGAGGCGTGATATCTCTTCCTCAAGCGCTTTTGTGGATGCAGTAAAGCTGGACTGTAAGGCCTGATATTGTTCATGTAAGCTTGCCAATTCAGCAGCATCCTTGTTAGTACTGTCTGCACCTGCACCAGTATGTGACTCCGCCCCTCTCTGCTTCATTTCACTAGAGAGGTCCACTAGTCTGGACAGAAACTGACGTGCTACCTCTTCATCCTCCTTCTCAATTGCTTCATCCACAGTTTCACTAATAAGTCTGATCAGCGCATGCCTCTTTGTCTGGTTTTCAGTGGGGACTTTAGCAATAACACACACCTCTTTTAACTGGTCCAGCCCTAACTGCAGGAGGGTCTCACTCAGCCTGTCTTGCAGTTGCTCAAGCTCCAGTTCCATTGTTGGTCACGTGTTCTCACTCCGCTCCCCACTTCTTCTCCTGACAATGGTGGCAATGGCGCTGATCCCGGGTTTCGGCACCAATATTTGTAGCACACTTGATAAGAATGACACTTACAAGGGCTGGTGTTTTTGTTGTTTTACTCCATCTGTCAAATAGACATTACAGAGGACACGTTTTCAGAGCATGGCTCACTATACGAACGGCAACACTCATCTCCAATTTATACACAATAAGAGCACCAAATATATTCTTCCATAAATTCACATTAGTCTAGCCTACCGCGAGCAAAGCTAAACAGTATATAACGTTACGGAACATGGGGGGATCAAAATAGCAACACACATAGGCCTACCTTCATATTTACACAGTGTGGAGACACTAAACATAGTAAAGGGACAGACTAATCACACCTACAGACAATGTCAAAGCCAAGCTACAGAACAATGGGTTCAGACCGCGGGAGCTATGGCTATGCTAACGTTAGCAACTCGCTAGCAATCTAGCTAACGTTAGCCAGTGATATGACGTTATCAAAATAAATATGAAAGTCCCTTCGTGGGTATTTCTAATAGGCATCCATATCCCACCTACACATCATATTTAATCACCATCCTAATTCCATATGTCTAACTAGTCTGCTTACCTGTCAAATAGACATTACAGAGGACACGTTTTCAGAGCATGGCTCACTATACGAACGGCAACACTCATCTGACGACTCTATGTCCCAGAGTGCACGGCGAGAGCCAGCACTACGTCACACAGGCTAGAAGCAATTAACCTGCAGTGCCCTCCTGTGGCGAGAACCGGCTATCACAACAACACAGCAGACAATTCTCCTCTTTACTATTAGTGAGTGGTCAATGAAGGTAAGTATATAAAATAAAAAATAGATGGGGGGCTACTAAATCCCAAGTACCCCACATTTTCCTCTTTAGCCCGGAGGACACGACATCCATGATTCCAAAAACAATTTGAAATGTGGACTCGTCAGACCACAGCACACTTTTCCACTTTGCGTCAGTCCATCTCAGATGAGCTCGGACCCAGAGAAAACGGCGGGGTTTCTGGGCGTTGTTGATATATGGCTTTGTAGTGGTTATGGGGATACATAATTCCCCTTATTGAGCTGGTAGGAACATTAGTTTACAGCTGCTGTTTTCTCGGTTCGGGTTTACAGTGGTGCACTTCCGCTGCGCGGGTTTTTGTTGTTGTTGTAATGGTGGAAGGAATAAATGGTGCATGTTGTGTAGCCGAAAGAGAAAGTTGTCACGACTCCTGCTTGAGCTCCTCTACACTGGTGACCCCGACATTTGTCTCTTGGTAGTTATCGGAGACAATCTCTCGAACGAACATGGTTGACGAAATCAAGACGGTTTCTCTCAAATTGCCAGAGTTCGGGTCCGCGGTGGTGTAGCGGTCTAAGCATCGGCTTTGTGTCGATGCAGTTGCCCACTGGGGACTGGGGTTCGCGCCCCGGTCTCGTCAGATCCGACTATGGCCGGACTCGATGAAGCAGCAATCATTGGCAAAACGCTGTCTTCGGGAGGGGGGCGGAGTCGGCTTGTGTTCGTCACGTGAATGCGTCTCTGTGTGTGTCGGAAGAAACAGTGGTTCGGCCTGGAGTCGCCTTGTCACGAAAGTGGGGAGGCGGTCTCCTTCGAGACTGCCGGCCGGAGAGATGCAGTTGGCGAATGCATGCAGTACGAGGGTGGGTGTTTGAATTAAAATAGGGATCGATTGGCCACTAAATTGGGAGAAAAAAAGGGAAAAATCAGAATTTTTTTTTTTTTTAATTGCCAGAGTTCTGGGAGTCATCGGCAACGACATGGTTCGCCCAGGCGAAAGCGCAGTTTGCTATCCGCAAAATAACGGAGGATGCTACTATTGTATTTTTAAATCACGTCAGGACACAGCGCTGTCGCTCGACACAACCTCTCCGTGGCATTCTTTATTTAGACTGACACAGCATCAAAGGCAGACCCGATCAAACAACCCAGAGCCCGCAGGCATCACCAATCGATCCCAGCACAATAGAACAGCACCAAATCAAATGCAGCACTGTCGATGTGTGCATATATAACATCCCCCCCCCCCCGGCAGGATTTCAAACATGAAAGGTTGACACAAAGTCCTCTAGGTGGCCAGGGCGTAAATGTGTGCGAACAGGTCACGGGGCGGCCTGAGGCTGGGCAGGCCGAGGTGGGGAGGGAGATGGCAGGGGAAGCTGAGGCCCAGAAATGTCTGGGGCCCGTGTAGGAGCTGCATGAAGCCCCGGGGCGTCTCGCCATGCTGAGGGAATGGCTATGGTTGTGTCACCAGCTGTGTGTGGCGGAGCTGACACCTTCCGTAGACGACTGGAGTGCCACCGAGTGCCATCGCTGAGGAGGTAAGTGGCTGGGCCCAGCTGACGGGTGACTTGGAGAGGAGAGGACCAGTATGAAGCCATTTTATTGTCCCTGTGGGGCCTGCGGACCCTGACCCAGTCTGACACATTGATGTCTGGCACCCTGGTTCGTTTTGACTGGTCAAACCGTTGCTTCATCCGCGTCTGCTGACGAGTGACTGAGGCTCTGACCCCAGAGGGAGGTGCCTGAGGTGTGGAGGGGCGGAGCCTGTCAAGGGGCATGCACAGTTCCCGGCCTAGCATGAGAGAGGCTGGGGAGACGCCTGTGGTCGAGTGCTGTGTGGCCCGATAGTGCAGCAGAGTGTGACGGATGGCCTGCGTGAAAGAGCACCCTTGGGCCATGTGTGCTCTGAGGCCGTTCTTCAGTGACTGGTGAAAACGTTCAACGCCGCCATTGGCCTGGGGGTGGTAGTACGCAGTGCGTATATGACGGATGCCCTTGCTTTCGAGATAAGCAGTGAACTCAGCAGAGACCAGCTGAGGGCTGTTGTCAGTGGTGATGGCCTTTGGGAGGCCCCAGCGAGAGAAAAGAGAGTCCAGGAAGTCGATGATGATCTGTGAGGTCACAGTGCCGGAAGTGGTGAGTTCAGGCCATTTTGAGTGTAGATCGTAGGCGACCACCATGAAGCGTTGGTGGTGGGGAACTCCATGGATCTCACCACAAATATCCAACTGCAGGTGTTCCCAGGGCTGAGAGGGCCAGGCGAGAGGTTGCAGGGGTGGGGGAGCCTGGTGGCCAGTCTTGCCACTCACAAGGCAGGCAGAACAGTCCTTCACCAGAGCCTCAATATCTCTGTCTATCCCCGGCCACCACACCAGGTCTCGGCAGCGCTGTTTCAGTTTCACAATGCCCAGGTGGCCTTCATGCGCCATATTCAAAACACGTGCACGGAGAGCAGCTGGGACCACTGTGCAAAACCCACGTGCCACGCAGGTGTCGTTCCAGCAGGAGAGCTCCTGTCTGACTCGGGCGAACGCAGCCAGCTCCTCCGGGACCTTGTGAGGCCAGCCGTTCTGGATGTAGGTGCGGAGCTGGGAGAGGACAGGGTCCTGTTCGAAGGCTGCCCTCAGCTCCTGCAGAGAGACAGTGGCCTGGAGGGGTGTGTGTAGCATTTGGACAATGTCCTTTTCCACACAGTCAGTGTCCGTCTGTGGAGCTGGGGTGGAGACAGAGCAAGAGAGCAGGTCGGCGACAACATTGTCTCTGCCTGGGGTGAACTGCAGGCTGAAGTTGTACTGGCGGAGGCGGTCAGACCAGCGGTGCAGCCTCAGGGGTTTGTGGCCTGTCCCAGATGTGGACAGCAGCCCTGTCAGGGCCTAGTGATCTGTCCTGAGGGTGAAGGAGCGGCCATAGAGGTAGAGGTGCCACCTTTCACAAGCCCAGATACAGGCTAACGCCTCACGCTCACCCACGGAGTACCGCTGCTCGGTCAGGTTGAGGGCACGGGAGGCGAAGGCAATGGGCTTCTCCACACCGTTCTGGGTTTGAGACAGCACGGCCCCTATCGCTGTGGCTGATGCGTCACAGGTCACCAAGGTGGAGCTGGAGATGTCGAAGTGAGCCAACACTGGTGGTGAAGTCAGTTGAGTCTTGAGATCACGCACAGCGTCACTGCATGCCTTTGACCACACCCATGGCTCGTCCTTACGCAGCAGCTGGCGCAGGGGGGCTGTGGTCGCAGAGTACTGGGGAAGAAACCTCAGGTAGTAACTTGTCATACCCAGGAAGGAGGCGACCTGGGCGGCCGAGCTGGGCTCAGGGATGGCCTGAATGGCGTCCACGTTGGATTGCAGTGGAGTTACACCGCTCGCTGACAGCCGGAACCCCACGAAGTCGATGGCTGGCACAGAGAGGACACATTTCTCAGCATTGAGAGTTAGCTTGTGCTTGGACAGGGCTGCGAAGACCATGTTAAGGCGCTTGTCGTGGATTTCACTGGTGGGCCCGTGTACCACTATATCGTCCAGATAAATGGCCACGCCCAGTATGCCAGCCAGCACGGAGACCATGATTTTCTGGAAGCAGCTAGGGGCGGAGCTGAGACCGAAAGGCATCCTGGTGTAGCGAAACACTCCTGCATGTGTCACAAAGGCTGTGAGGTTTCGGCTGCTGGGGTGGAGGGGCACCTGTAAGTACCCCTGTCTGAGGTCGAGCTTGGAGAACACCTCAGAGCCATAGAACTGAGCAGTGAGTTCTTCTGAGGTGGGCAGTGGATACTTATCAGGGACCACTGCCTTATTTACTGCACGTAGATCGACGCAGACACGCAGGCCCCCCGACTTCTTCTTAGCCACCACGAGGTTTGAGACCCAAGGTGACGCGTCCACCGGTTCAATGATGCCAGCTTCCAGCAGTTGTTGCAGCTCGGCGGAGACCCCATCACGGAGAGCCAACGGGATGCGGCGCAGTGGTTGGATGACAGATTTCACAGCAGGGTTGAGGAGAGGTTGATGGGTGAAGGCGGAGAGGCAGCCCAGCCCCATAAACAGCGATGGCCACTTCTGCTGCCAAGGTGTGGCGACAGTCAGGATTGCTGCCCCCCTTGTGTCTAAGAGGGAGAACCCCAGAGCGGAGAACAGGTCCAGGCCCATCAGGTTGGCCCCACGGCGTGCCACATGAAAAACTGCATTGGGCACCAGCTTGGTTCCATAGCGGACAGTCAGTTGGAGAGAGCCAACCAGATCGATTTTGGAGTCACCATACCCACAGAGGACAGCTGAGGGTGCGGACAGTGGCAGTGAACCGAAAAATTGACTGTAGGTATCAACATTCAGGAGAGACACACTTGCACCGGTGTCCAACAGCAGGGGGATGCACACATCATTAATGTTGACTGTGCATGATTTGAATTACACTGGCCCAGAGCTCACCTTGTGAATGACGGCGGTTGAAGACTGGGGGGTGTGGCCCTCTGACCCAGCCGGGGAAGATCGACAGACGTTGGCAAAGTGATTGTGCTTACCGCAGCTACGGCATGTCTGGCCACGGGCAGGGCAGTTCTGAGCCCTTGAACCATGAGACCGAGACCCACAGTTACCACAGGACTGTTGAGGGCGGGGCCGAGAACGCCGTCGTTGCAGTTGCAAGACGTCCCCAGTGGAGTCGGCGTCCGCCTCGCTCTGGTTGGGTTGCGTCCCGAGGGGCAGCCGTGAGTAGAGGGAGGAGTCGTTGGCAGCTTGACTGGAGGTGGCCACTTGCTGTGTATTTAGCATAGCAGCACACTCAGCTGCTCCCTCAACCTGTAGTGCGATGGTAATTGCTCTGGACAGCAGCAGATCGTCTTTTTCCAGCAGGAGAGTCTCACGCACCTTTGCGTTGTTGGTGTGTTCGATAACCATCTCGTCCTGAAGCGCGCCAAACTTGCATGAGCTAGCTAGCCCTCGCAAATTAGCTACGTACTGCCGCACAGACTCACCAGGCAGTTGGTGTCGCTGACGGAATATAAATCGCCGAAGGAGGGCACTCTGTGGAGCAGCGAAATGGGTGCTCATAAGTCCCACAGCTTCGGCAAAGCTTGTGACGTTCCCCAGAGACCCGAGCACACGATGACCCTCTGCTCCCAAGCAGTGTAGCAACAGAGCCGTCTTCCTAGCCTGGCTCACGTCGTCGAGCCCTGAGGCGATGATGTAATTTTCAAAACTATGTAGCCAGCGAGTCCATGGTACCGGAGGCTCGCCAGGTAATGCCAGGAAGGGGGCAGGTGGTGGGAGAGCGATATCAGCCATCCTCGTCGCCAATATTGTATTTTTAAATCACGTCAGGACACAGCGCTGTCGCTCGACACAACCTCTCCGTGGCATTCTTTATTTAGACTGACCCAGCATCAAAGGCAGACTCGATCAAACAACCCAGAGCCCGCAGGCATCACCAATCGATCCCAGCACAATAGAACAGCACCAAATCAAATGCAGCACTGTCGATGTGTGCATACATAACAGCTACCAAATACTACTACGTGGTATCGGCGCTCGGATGTTCCACTGCAACTAGAGTGGTGAGTCTCCTTACAAATCCCCCGGCGGCAGACAAATACAAGGGGCTCAAAGATCACCTCTTGAAAATTTTTGAGCTTTCTGACGCCGAGAGGGCCCACCGTATCTTTTCTATGCAAGGCTTGGGTGACAGCAAGCCATCCGAGCTCATGGACAAAATGCTGAATCTGCTGGGACCGGCGCACACACCTGATTTCCTCTTTGTCCAACTGTTTCTGCGGCAACTGCCTGCTCAGGTGCGGACCGCTTTGGCTAACACCAGCATTACCAATTGCCGCAAGCTAGCTGAAGAAGCTGACAAGTTCTTCCTGGCCAGCCAACAGCCGCACTGCGCGTCCGCGCTCACCCCTGCCCACCCCCACACGCCACCACCTGGTGACTCAATGGTGGACGCCGCGGCAACCCCCAGTCGGCGACAGGAGCCCGGCCTGTGCTTTTACCATGCAAAGTTCGGGGCCAAGGCGAAAAAGTGCAACTCCCCGTGCAATTTCAGCTCGTCTGGAAAAGCCAAGGCCGGCGCTCACTAGTGGCCATGGGCGTCGGCGTAGAGGACAACAGGCTGCTTTTTCTGCAAGACTCCATCTCGGGGCGGCGTTTCCTATGCGACACGGGCGCAGAGGAGTGTCGTACCTGCATCGAGTGTGGACGCCCTGTCGGGCGCTCACGGCCCTCTTATGGAAGCTGCTAACGGCAGCTCTATCCGTACGTACGGCACGAGGCACATTGACATGTGTTTTAACGGGCAGCGGTTCAGCTGGGATTTTGTCACCGCCGACATGGCATTTCCCCTCCTTGGTGCAGATTTCCTTTGTGCTCATGGGCTGCTGGTGGACGTCAGGAATCGACGCCTGATTGACGCCGTCACCTTCGCTTCACACGCGTGTGCACTCAGCGATACAGGCTCCGTCAGGCTGTCCAGCATGCTCTCCAACGAGGACGTCTTTCTCCATCTTTTCTCTGAGTTCCCTGACCTCACTCAGCCCACATTCTCATCATCTACGACCAAACATGGGGTTGAGCACCACATCGTCACCACTGGCCCGCCGGTGCACGTCCGACCAAGCTCTCTGTCGCCAAGGCGGAGTTTGAGAACATGGAGCGCCTCGGCATCATCCGTCGCTCCAGCAGCCCGTGGGCTTCACCCCTCCACATAGTGCCTAAGCCTGGCGGTGGGTGGCGTCCATGTGGTGACTACCGTCGGCTCAATGACGCAACAACACCGGACCGCTACCCGGTCCCTCACATCCAAGATTTCTCCACCCGCCTGGCTGGGGAAGTGATCTTTTCCAAGGTGGACCTCGTCCGTGGATACCACCAGGTGCCCGTCCATCCCGCTGATGTCCCCAAAACGGCTGTGACAACTCCTTTCGGACTGTTGGAGTTCCTGCGCATGCCGTTTGGGCTTAAGAACGCCGCGCAGTCCTTCCAACGCCTCATGGACTCAGTGTTGCGGGACCTGCCTTTCCTCTTTGTGTACCTGGATGACATCCTGGTCGCTAGCACCTCCGTGTCCGAGCACTTGTCCCACCTCAGAGCCCTTTTCGAGAGGCTCAGCCTGCACGGGTTGATAGTTAACCCGGCCAAATGTCAGTTTGGTCCGAGCACCATCGACTACCTGGGCCACCGGGTCACCAAGGACGGGGCGGCCCCCCTTCCATCTAAGGTGGAGGCCGTCGCAGACTTTCCATGCCCACACACGGCCCAGTCCCTCCGGGAGTTCATTGGCATGGTGTTCTTCTACCACCGGTTCATCCCCCGGGCTGCCGATCTCCTCCGCCCATCGCCATCACGACGGATGCTTCGGACTACGCTGTCGGCGCGGTTTACGAGCAGTGGGTGAGTGGCGCGTGGCAGCCGCTCGCCTTCTTCAGCCAGCAGCTGAACCTGAGAGAGCGCAAATACAGCACCTTTGATCGTGAGCTGCTTGACCTTTTCCTCGCTGTTAGGCACTTTCGTTTCCTACTGGAGGGCCGTCAGTTCACGGCTTTCGTCGATCACAAACCGCTGGTGTTCGCGATGGCCAAGGTGGCAGAGCCATGGTCAGCCCGCCAGCAACATAGGTTGGCCTACATCTCAGAGTTTACCACCGACGTGAGGCAAATCGCTGGGAAGTCCAACCCGGTCGCCGACTGTCTCTCCTCAGCCGCCCATTTGGGACTCGACTACAGCCAGATGGCGGCTGACCAGGCCGTCGACCCAGGAGTGCAGGCATGCAAGACCGCCGTCACAGGGCTGCAGTTGGAGGATGTGGCTTTCGACGACGCCGGCGCCACGCTCCTGTGCGACATCTCTACGGGTCAGCCCCAACCCGTCGTTCCGACTGCTTGGAGGCGGCGGGTCTTCGACACAGTCCATGGGCTGTCTCACCCTGGCAGAAAGCCTTCACAGAGGTTGGTGGCGGCAAAGTTTGTCTGGCATGGACTCAAAAAGGATGTGAGGGACTGGGCTGACACCTGTGTGGAGTGCCAACGCTCCAAAGCGCCCCTGATACCTTTCACGGTACCTGAGAGGAGGTTCGACCACGTGAATGTGGACCTGGTAGGCCCCCTACCCCCCTCCCGTGGTTTCACATACCTGCTCACCATGGATGACAGGACCACGCGATGGCCAGAGGCCGTCCCGCTTTCGTCCACGACAGCGCCTGAGGTTGCCCGAGCGTTCATCGGAACCTGGGTCGCCCGCTTTGGCACCCCATCTGACCTCTCCTCAGACAGAGGGCCGCAATTCACGTCAGCGCTCTGGGAGGAGATCGGCGCGGGTTTAGGGGTGAGGCTCCATCGCACCATAGCGTATCACCCTCAAGCGAATGGATTGGTCGAGAGGTTCCATTGCTCGATGAAGGCCGCATTGCGGGCTACCCTCAAGGACGACCGCTGGGTCGATAAACTGCCTTGGGTCATGCTTGGGCTCAGGACAGCCCTCAAGGAGGACCTCCAGTCCTCATCCGCCGAACTGGTCTACGGACAGCCACTTCGGGTCCCGGGGGATTTCCTTCCCACCGCCACAGCTCCCTGGTCCGCCAGCTGCCAACGGACTGCGCTGTAGGAGGAAGCCAGGGCTTTTGCACCGGTCCCCACTTCTCAGCATGGCGGCTCTCAGTCCTATGTCCCCACGGAGCTGTGGTCGGCGGAGTATGTTTTCATCTGTCACGACGCGCACCACGGTCCCCTGCAGCCACCCTACGACGGCCCATTTCGGGTACGGGACACTGGAGATAAGCACTTTGTGGTGGAGGTTAGCAGCAGGCTGGAGCGGGTTTCTGTGGACCGCCTCAAGCCTGCTCACCTGGACTTAGACCGCCCTGTTGGTCTTGCCCTGCCCCCACGGCGGGAGCCCCCAGCTCCTGTTCAGCGGAGCCGTTGGGGCAGAGAGATCCGTCCCCCTCGCCACACTGACATTTCGTATTAAGGCGAATTCTGGGGGGACGTGTGTAGTGGTTATGGGGCTACATAATTCCCCTTATTGAGCTGGTAGGAACGTTAGTTTACAGCTGCTGTTTTGTCGGTTCGGGTTTACAGTGGTGCACTTCCGCTACGCGGGTTTTTGTTGTTGTAATAGTGGAAGGAATAAATGGTGCATGTTGTGTAGCCGAAAGAGAAAGTTGTCACGACTCCTGCTTGAGCTCCTCTACAGCTTTCGCTTTGCATGGCAGAGTTTTAACTTGCACTTGTAGATGTAGCGACGAACTGTGTTAACTGACGATTGTTTTCCCAAGTGTTCCTGAACCCACATGGTCATATCCTTCACAGAATGATGTCGGTTTTTAATTCAGTGCCGCCTGAGGGGTCGAAGGTCACGGTCACAATGTTGGTTTTCGGCCTTGCCGCTTACGTGCAGAGATTTCTCCGGATTCTCTGAATCTTTTGATGATATTATGGACTGTAGATGATGAAATCCCGAAATTCCTTGCAATTGTACGTTGAGAAACGTTGTTCTTAAACTGTTGGGACTATTTGCCCATGCAGTTGTTCACAAAGTGGTGAACCTCGCCCCATCGTTGCTTATGAACGACTGAGCCTTTAGGGGATGCTCCTTTTATACCCAATCATGACACTCACCTGTTTCCAATTAACCTCTTCACCTGTTGAGGAAAGTTCCAAACAGGTGTTTTTTGAGCATTCCTCAACTTTTCCAGTCTTTTGTTGCCCCTGTCCCAGCTTTTTTGGAATGTGTTGCAGGCATCAAATTCAAAATGAGTGAATATTTGCAAAAATTATAAAGTTTATTAGTTTGAACATTATTTATCTTGTATTTGTAGTGTATTAAATTAAATATAGGTCGAAAGGGATTTGCAAATCATTGTATTCTGTTTTTATTCACGTTTTACACAACATCCCAACTTCATTGGAATTGGGGTTTGTAAGAATTAACGACAGAAAAACTTTAATTATACAAAACTTGTTCAGATAACACTAGTAAACGCTGTTCATTGTGTTTTGTTTCCTCTCACTTAACCAGGAATGACCCATTTATCACAACGTCCTTTGATTCTGTAGGTCACAACATGATGTTCCGATACCTAACGGTTATTCCTTCTTCCAACACCGATACCCAAGCATCCTAAAATTTCAGCTCAAGATAACCGCCATTTCCCTGTCTCATCTAGATGTTTCTCCGATGTGATGCTTTGACACAAATACCTTGTCATCTAGACATTTTTCCTCGTTTCTCCTCTTTTTTCTCTCCCATGTTCATCTCTTCATCGGCTCTCGATTGCTTTTTCTCTATTCACCTTTCCAATCGGTTTTTCTCTGCCACATCATCTACTGCTTTTCCTTTCTCCTGATCACATCCACAAGCGTTTGCATGGAATTCCACATTGGTTTAACCTACATAGATGAAGTTTTAATTGGCTTGCGCTGGATCTATTTTGGGCCACTTCCAACCATCAAGTCTTTCTTTGGGAAATGATGTATATGGGATGTAGCTCGTTTCTGTAGCATATCTACACTATAATTTAAATGTTGCACCCGTTGAAAATTGGGGCACCACTTTCCAGAGGAAAGAAAACAAGATAAAGCAAATTAATCAGTCACAGATCTTAAAGTTGTGAACTCTCAATTCAGGGATCACTATTTCTGCCCCAAAGAAACACACACACACACACACACACACACACACACACACACACACACACACACACACACACACACACACACACACACACACACAACATAGTAATTACGTCGCCTCTCAGATGAAGAAAATACACACAACAACGACTTGTAATTGGGAATGTTTATTGACTAGCTAGTGGGATAAATGAGCATACATACATAGTATATATATAAGCAGTAAGTGGTAAAGGGGCGGATGAGTGAATAGGCATTAAACTAACAACTTGTTAGTTTGATGCCCATTAGAATAAATGAATTAATCAATTTGGAGGTTAACGAAATCAGAAATGAATATGACAACTAAAGCCACAGGGATAAAGAAACAATTTAGGTTCGCTGTTTTTCATCAACTCTACGGAAACCCTGAGAGGCAAGTGAGAAAAAAAATCCGGTGATCCATTTTCCAAGTCTGATCTGAAAATTGGTTTCTCTCCTGTGTTTATGACTTAAGAACAGGTGAAGAAACGGTTTTCCAAGCTCCTTAATTACTTTTTCATCTGTGAAACAGGTGGGGAAGAAAAGTTTTGCCAGGATAAAATTTTCCAAGTTACTTATTTTTCCACCTGTGAAAACAGGATGGCAGGTTGGCAGAATCATTTTTCTAAGTGTTTGTTGTTGTAATACACTACTAGGCCACATGATGCAGAAGTGTTCCATTACCCATGTTCTAAATAGGACTATTATGCAGCTTTGTTGAATACTCGATTCTGACTGGTCAATTATGGCTTTCTCCTGTCTGTTATTTCTGAATAGCAGAAGGCATCTATGAATAACAGACCGTTGGACGCAGTTCTAACAGACTACCTACGGACGTAGTTCTAACGGACTACCAAATGCAATAGACAAATGTAATGGCGGAAGCAGTAAGATCATTTTTAAATCAAAATTATCTGTCAAATTATTGATTTCTTTAGTAAAAAGCGGGATAATGTACAGCAAGATAAGAATGCAGAGTCGGCGTCAGAACCAACCTAATGGGAGGGCATAGGTTCACAGAAGGGGGACATACAGCCCCATTCAAGTGACGGTGTGTTGTGTTGGATGGTGCACGATCACGAGAAGGCAGGTAAAAGAGTGTTACTGCCAATTCAGCATCACTGTAATCACTGTAATCACTGCTTATTATTTCCCAAAGATGACTAACATTGGGTAACAGTAACAAAACACTTAATGGTATGTAAACAATATACCTTAACATCTCTAATCCTACAATAACATTACGTTTCATCTACCATTTTTTCTGATATTATTTTTCTCTCTAGACCATGGTCAATTCTTCAAAACCAGAGTATATATCAAATAAAGATTTGTCAACAGTATGTTTCCCTTATAGCAGGCTTGCTTGTAATATTTTTTTCTTTCCCATGCCTTTTTCTAGCCATCAAATGGCTTAAACTTACAGTCAAACTTTCAGTACGGGACATAGTCCTTATGCCAGCTTGTTTCTTGCACGTGGCTGGATGTGGGGACTGTGTGTGTGATGTGATTTTGGAGCAGGATTGTTGACAGGTTCATACTCCGCTTCAGCAGGGAAGGGAGCCAGGAGGGATGCATTTCATTTTTTTCCATCACTAAGCAAGAAGGTGCTTGAGCCTACCTTCTTTCCCACAGTCACTGGTCCACTGAATCTCAGGTGTGCTTTGGGGAAGTGGTGAGGTATTCTTATCCTAACCCTCTCTCCCTCCTGAAAGAGAGGCACGCAGGTGCCACGTTTGGAGTCAGTGTAGCACTTCATCTTGGCCTGTTTTTCTTGGACCGTTCTGTGCACAGAACCACCCTGTGCTGTCAAGGTAGGTTGCAGGGACAGTATGTCCAGTTTAATGTGCATTCTTCTGCCATAAAGCAGTTCATGTGGTGAGACGGCTGTGGTGGTGTGTGGAGTGACCCTGTAGACTTGTAGCCAATCTAACACAGCCTCTTTCCATGGTCGAGACTGCTGGATTGCAGTCAGGATGCAGTGCTTCAGAACATGGTGGAAACGTTCAACGGCCCCGCTGGCCGCCGGATAGTAGACTGATACCCGATTGTGGAGGATGCCCCTTTCCTCAAGAAACTCAACGAAGGCTGCCAATGTGAATTGAGCGCCATTGTCTGTAATGATGCTTTCTGGGTCATCGTATCTACTACAAACAGAGATAAGAAACTGTATTACATCAGCAGTTGTTGCAGTGTGGGAAAAGGCCAACTAAGGCCACTTGGAGTAGTAGTCCATCAGCATAATAGCATAATGGCAGGTGGGCACAACTGTCTCAAAAGGCCCTACTACATCAAGACCTAGGTTTTTCCATGGGCCATCTGGCAGAGGTACTGGTTGTAGGGGTGCAGAACGAGGCTTAACTCGATGCACAAAGTCCTTTGCACAGCCAATGGCAGGGGCAGTAGGAGCAGTGAGAGCATTGGTCATCACATGAGCAGATGTAGCTGGAACAGAAGAGAGAAGGATGGTATTTCCACAAATACAGAGGTGTAGAGCAGTCATCAGGTCCATCCTGAGCAGTGGGGTTCCTTTACCCACTACAAAGAACGTGGCAGGGGCAGTGATGTCATCTCTACTCACTTGAGCCTGTAGATGCCCCAGATTAGGTATGTAAGAGCAGTTGTATGACACAAGGTGAACAGCAGGTGCAGAGAGAGTTGTGTGGTACTGAATTACTTGTTGTAGGTAGAGAGTGGCATTATGGATACTGCTGAACCTGTATCCACAACTAGTTCAATTTCCTGGGCAGGAGTAGTTGGTGTGTGGACGTGTACATTGCACAGAATTTTCTTTCGAGCATAGTCAGCATCATCTAAGTAGAGCACTGTCAGTTCAGGGAGTTCAGTCTCATGCACAGGCTGGTTTTGAGCAGATCTGCAGACACGAGCAAAGTGTCCTACTTTGTGGCATGCATTGCAAGTGGCATTTACAGCTGGGCATTGTGGAGAGGTAGCCAAGTGACTGTCATAGCCACATCTGAAGCAGGAGCAGGGTGATGCAGGCTGTGAAGTAGTAGGTGGCTCAACTGAGTGGGAAGGCTGTCTGTCCCGCTTCCTAAAGACACATGACCTCAACTGTAAAACCTGTACTGGGACACTGTGGTTTGGTGCCATTGCTTTAGCTTGTTCAGTAGCAGATTCAGCCTGTTGCTCTAGTGATAGCCTCATCTAGCGTTAGATCAGGTTCAAGTAGCAATCTCTCTCTTATACACTGGCTAACTACATGCTCAATTAACTGGTCGTGGACCATCTCATCCATTTTATCAGCGAAGTCACATTTAGTAGCCAGTTCACGCAAAGCAGCAACATATTGCAGAATAGTCTCATGCCATGTCTGTGTCCGCTACCTGAAAATATGCCATTCAACAACGACGTTGGTCTTAGGTGTAAAGTAAGCCTGTAAGGCAGTAACAGCAGAAGAAAATGTCTCACCTGTATCTGATAATGTGTAAAAAATCCATTGTCCTTCAGTGCCCAGACAATGTAGCAGAACAGCTCTCTTGTGGGCCTCAGGCCAAGCATTTCCAGTTGCATTGATCACCAGTAAGTAATTGTTGAACATCCGTAGCCATGTGTTGAATCGCATTGCCGGTTCGCCCGGGCAAGGCAGGAACATTGCGGGAGAAGGTGTAGCACTGTAGATGTTGACAGTTGACAAGGACCAGTTCTAGGTTCGTAGGAGCAGTTTATAACTAGCATCAAGTGATTGCAGACCACAGACCAGGGAATAAAGTTTAAACTGCAGGCTTGTTTTTATATAAAGAATTGTAAACATAGACAGAGAAACATACACAATTACACAATAACACAATGAGAATGGATAAATTCCTTGAAATCTCTTGTTTTATGATTTAACCCTTATTAAACCACTATTTTGAGTTTCAGATATTTTAGATAGATATTTTAGTTCTAATTTAGGATCCTTTTAATTCTAGTTTGACGTTATCTCTTGTTTGAGTTGACAAATTATGTTAATTTGTTTTATGTTCTATTTTGTTTTATTAGGCCTTTAAGTTTCCGTTCTAATTTCCATTAACCTAAGTTACTTAGCCAGTAACAGCAATTAACAATACAATATCAGATCAACAATCAAAATCAATAATCAATCTAGGCTATAATCAGTCCTTTTTGGAAAGTCCGTTGTTGCTCCACTGAGTCCAACTGCGTTTTGCAGTAACAAACTGGAGATTTCAGTCCTACCACAATCCAGGTGCTCGAATCTGTAGGCTACTGTCCTGAGAATGAGCTGTCTGTAGCCGCAGACAGACCACATGGATCCAGCAGGTCTGCTATGGGTGGCTCGCCATCTTGTTTCCAGCTTGGGGTATGAAACACCAAGCGTGATCTTCCAAATCCAAAAGAAAACCTGGCCTGCATTATAACAGGCACATCACACATGCAAAGACATTAGTTTACATATCTCTCAATAAAATAATCAAAAGAAAACAACAGAAGTACCGATTGACATAGTCAATCTACCAACCTCTAAAACGTGACGCAGTTTAATCTCCTATGCTAGTGCATCATGCTACTACAGCCTGGCTGCATGTAGCTAGCTGTGATGCAGGTCAATTTTCTGTGCTAATACACCATGCTGCTGCAGCCTAACTGGAAGTAGCTAGCTTATCAATTCGGTTTGCACAAAAGAAAAATACATTCTGAATTCGGTTTACAAAAGAAAAACGTAGTTCCTCAATAATCCTTACACAAAATATGATCTACAACATAAAACTGAGCTACTTATAGCTTTAACTAGCCTATGCACACCGACATTGAAAACGGAAAAGTTTGGCTAGTTAGCAATTGACTCACCAAGTCCTGAATGATACTCGGACACAATACAAAACCCAGGGTCCGGAGGATGATTAAACCAAACAAAATACGAAATTTGGGTAAAGAAAGAAACAATTGTAGTTCACTGCTGTTTCAAAGTAGAATCTTTTATCTTCAGCTCCCGTTCTAGTGGCTTCTCTCGAGCGTTTTCCTGGCGTTCTGAAACCTAGCTGGTTCTGGAACTTTCTCCCTCTCGAGCAAGGCAGCTGATTGGGTAATCAGTACTGCACGCGCTGCGTTTTAAGAAATACGTAGCAATCTGAACCAACAATATGAATATGAATTTATTGATACCATGAATTACTTATCTATTGTTTACTATTTATTTGCAAATGAATAATTATGATCATTTATTTATTATGATTAAACTGTAATTATATCTAGGTTATTTTAACCTGAGTTATCGTGACCGGGGTTACAAAGGCACATTCACAGCGATTTTTTCCGAAAATATCAGCCAATTTGGGTTCACTCGTCGCCAGTTTGTTGTGTTGGATGTCTGTGAATGTCTGTGTTGGATGGTGCACAATCACGAGGAGGCAGGTCGGATTAGAACGGACGTTTACTTGACTCAGGGATCATGTAGGCACCCATCGTTACATTCTCTTCTTCACGCCAAAACAGGAAACATCGCACATATCACCACCTAGTGGTGCAAGAGGGTAACATGAATATCAATATAAACGGAACACAACACGGTGACATAAAAGATAGGCTTCAGAAAACATTTTTTCGCAAACCAACACACAAACCACACTAACCTCCAATCTCAAAACATGAGTGCACGTACGACAGTCTCTCTCTCACACACACGCATCGGCGAAACCACACACTGACTAGCCTACTGTACAGTGCAGCACCGTGCGCGTCAGAGCATCGGCAAAACCACAAGTGACAAGCCTACGTATAAAGTATGTACAGTACAACTATTACCATTGTCATCAATAAATATTAAATATATGATGCAGCCAGGTTTCCAATAGCGCCCACACAAACACGCCCACCTCGATCTCAAAACAAAACATGCGCTCTCTCTCTCTCTCTCTCTCTCTCTCTCTCTCTCTCTCTCTCTCTCTCTCTCTCTCTCTCTCTCTCTCTCTCTCTCTCTCTCTCTCTCTCTCTCTCAGCATTACGTAGCTACGTCACATGGAATCTCAAGCACAAATTAGGCAAAAGTGCAAAGATCAGGCCTGTACATTATACCAACAATAACTTAAGTACGAGTACAGCATATTTAGCATATTGTTGAAAGAGCCAAGGCTGGCATATGTCAATTAAACATATGAGAAGA
This sequence comes from Lampris incognitus, assembly GCF_029633865.1. NCBI lineage: Eukaryota > Metazoa > Chordata > Actinopteri > Lampriformes > Lampridae > Lampris > Lampris incognitus. The sequence continues at coordinate 46,843,660 of NC_079219.1, forward strand.
GTTGAAGGCGGCGAATGTTGGCACTGAACCTCCTCAACACGGTGTCCTTCCACTCAGTTGTATACTTTCGGGTAAGGTCTTTCTCAAACGCCAGCTGAACCAACAGGGCCTTTCGTTTGTGGAGTATTGTGCGTCTGTGGTCCGAAAAAACGTTGCATAGAGTTGAGAATGAGTTCTCGCACATTGCTGTGGAGGCGTGGAAAGTCAATGCATGCTTCAAAGCAGTCAGTACACTGGGCATTGCCACGAGAGATGTGTGGTACTGTGATAGAATGCCCTCTTCCTTTGAGATTCACTTCCCCGGGTATCGCCACAGCCAGGACGCGAACCTCGGGCTCTCGCACCGCAGGAGACATCACTAACTGCTCGACAAAAGGGTCCGGCCTGTTAGCAAATGGCTAAGGTGTCTACTTATCCATGCACGTTACACTACCCCCCTCCTTCGGGAAGCGCGTCCGCACGCATCCCACTTCTGACACCAATGCAGCGAATTCGGGGGGGGGGGGCAGCCGGGGAACCATCACCACAGCCGGGACGCGAACTCGTATCTCCAGCACTGCGGGCGACAACGTTAACCAGTCGACTAAAGGGTCCGACCCGTTAGCCAAAGGCTACCGAGCCTATTCACCCGTGATCATTACATTGCCCACTTCCTTCGGGATTCCCCGCGAATCACCACAGCAAGGACGCGAACCTGGGGCTCCCGCACTGCAAGCGACTACGTTAACCACTCGACTAAAGGGTCCGACCCGTTAGCCAAGGGCTACCGAGCCTATTCATCTGTGATCTTTACAGCACTTTGTGGTCCACATTCCCTCATTGGTTGGCTGTGATTCTTTTTGCGTCCTGAAAAACTGTTTGTTTCAATTATAGGTAATCGTGAAAAGACATATGATATGCCCTACCCAGTCGCACGGACTTTCGATCGTGATACCATCACGATTATGACCTGATTTACGTGATGTGGTCACGAAGGTTAGGGTTAGGGTTAGGGTTCTATCAGATCGTGACCACATCACGTAAATCAGGTCATAATCGTGATGGTATCACGATAGATTAACTAATTTGATGCCATCACGAAAGTCCGTGCGACTGGGTTGGATATGCCTCACAGCTGTAGCATAAATGAATCACTGTTTGGATCGAGTGCAGCAAGTACCCTAGCCAGTTGAGTGTTGCCCTCACTAAATCGCTGATCCATTTCTCAACAACAGAATCGACAATGCTGTAGTACAGTCTCTTGAGTTCTGTTTTGCTGTCATCATTCCTCTGTCCTGTAGTTCCCTCAGTCAAATACCCGTCCATATTCGTGTTTGTTGTGCGTTTCCGTTTAGGGGTTTCTGTTTGTCTCAGCGATGCACTGACAGTCATGGCCATGTCCCACACCTTGTCAAACTCCTCATCACAACGTACTTTCCATACACATTCTTTTGAACTAGCCACAACACTCAAACCTATCATCCTCGCTTTGTAGAATTGTGTTTGGTGGGTCAAGCAGGGCAAGCACTTTGTGCACTACATTTGCAATGAATGGAAAGCTGGGCTCAGTCATCTCTCGCAGCAGGGCCTACTGCATACATTCGTAGCTCTGCGCCATGAGCCCGCACAGCGTCAATCTCAGTCAGAAGAGATGTGATGTCGTCAAAGGATTTTAGAATTACAGCCACGGTGGCAAGGTGCCCTGTTCACCTCTGTTCTAGAAGGCGTTTAAGACGCTCACCCTTGTAGTGCACAGCAATAGTAGGCTTCTTGTAGAATTTGTACAATGAGCCACATATATTAAAAGAGTCTACTACAGCTGCCTCGGCTGACATCGCATGTACTACGACCAAATGTAGCTGATGGTTCAGACATTGTACATAAGGTACTTCACGATCCAGTTTCTGTTGCAGTAACTTCTGCATGCCACCGTGTTTCCCGACATTAACAAAGCCTCATCAAACACCTGGCTGAGAATCTTTGATGAGTCCAAACCAACATTTCTCTGTCAATATCCGTGCATCACCTGCGTCAGCAGTGTTGTAATACAGTAATTTGACAATTGGTGCGGCTAATGCGCTGTACTCTCCTCTAGTGTCTGCTTGTAGTTCCGGTTTGATTTTCTGAATACACACGTGAAAAAGCAATAGGTTATGGGCCCAGGGCGTCGCTAACAGTCTGTTTTACACGGAGTTTTGTGTGAGATAAACGGTGTTGTGGAATTCACAATGGAAGATAAGCTGTTTATTAACAAGCTGAGCGGACCAAAGAACTGGGCAACGTGGGCATTTCAGATGGAACACTTGCTGAAAGCGAAAGGAGTATGGGGCATGCTAATGGAGACGGATATCCTAGCCGCAGATACTAATGCACACGCACAAGCTGAATTCACGAAACGGAGAGAGAAGTCATTCTCTGTGTTAGTACATCCCAGTTGTACCTGATAACAAGCTGCCAGACTCCAAAAGAGGTGTGGAACACGCTGAAAGGACATTTTGAGAGAGATACTTTGGCAAATAAACTGTTCCTGAAGAAAAAATATTTCCCATGTGAAATGAAGGAAGGAGAAAGTTAAATGAACATTTAAAACGAATGAAGGAACTGACTGATCAGCTAGGAGCAATAGGTTCTGTGATTGAAGAGGAAGACCAAATTATAACACTCTTGTGTTGGTTGCCACCAAGCTATGCTACAATTGTCACTGCGCTAGAAATAAAGATTGACAATTTAGCACCACAGTTTGTTCAGCAAGCATTAATAAATGAAGAGGAAAAGCGAGTGAATGCTAATGATAACTCCAGTGGTGCTATGTCAGGTGGTGCATCAGCCATGTCATCACAATTTTGTGGAGATATGCAGGCTAACTCCAAGGCAGTGGGAGCTGAAACACCAAGCACATGGAGATGTTACAAATGTGGGAAAGAAGAACATATAAAGCGTGACTGTCCAAGTTGGAAAAAGAAAAAGAAAACCCAAAAGGCCAACAGCATGATGTGTGAAGATGCAGAAGATTCGTCTGAAAGTGCCTTTGTCGCTAAAGATGCAAACCCGACTGAGAGGCCACAACAGGTCGAATGGTTGATTGATTCGGGAGCATCAAAGCACATGACACGTGATAAAGAAATTCTTCAAGACTACCAGCAATTCTCAAAAGCACAGTTTGTGAAACTCGGTGACGGCAGGGTGGTTGACGCCCTAGGACTTGGCAATGTCAAAATGAGAATGACTTTCAAAGTAAGTGATGTAAAAAATGACACCATGTAGGACGTACTGTATGTTCCAAAGCTATCTGGGAATCTATTCTCAGTGGGAGCTGCTGCCAGAAAATGAAATACGATGCAGTTCAAGAAGTCTCGCTGCTATATACGTGGGAAAGATGGAACTCTTCAAGGAATGGGAACACAAAGATCTGACGGGCTGTATCAGCTGGACGTCGAAGGAAGTTCGTCTGTCTGTCATGGTGCATCAAGTGCATCAGTAGCAGCCAGCCTTTGGCACCAGCTCTTGGGTCACACCACCAAGCTGAAGGAACTAAACGATCTGGTGAACGGAGTGGACTTCTCTGCAGAGAAAGAGGTTCCTTTCTGTGAATGATGTGTGGTAGGCAAGCTGTCTAGAAAGCCATACAAGCCAGTTGGAGAAATCCGTTCCAAACGCAAGTTGCAGCTGATCCATAGTGACGTCTGTGGTCCCATGCAGACTGAATCTATAGCTGGAGGAAAATATTTTGTGACTTTTATCGATGATTACTCTAGATGCTGCAAGGTATACTTTCTGAAACAGAAGATTGAAGTCCTTAGCAAATTCAAGGAATTTAAGAAAACATTCTCCAATGAGTGTGGGCAGAACGTCACGAGCCCGAGAACAGACAATGGTGGTGAGTACACATCAAAGGAGTTTCAAGAATATTTGAAGGCTCAAGGTATCCATCATGAGATGAATGTACCTCACTCACCACAGCAAAATGGTGTTGCAGAAAGGAAAACATAGGGCCTTAATTGAAGGAGCTAGAAGTATGCTGTCTCATGATAAGTTGCCAAAGATGTACTGGGCAGAGGTTGTAGGAACCGCAGCTTACATACAAAACAGGCTGCCCATATCTGTCCTGAAGTAAGAGACACCCTATGAGAGATGGTGTGGTAAAAAGCCGGACATGAGTCACATGAGAGTGTTTGGCTGTGTTGCTTATGCACATATCCCAGACATAGAGTGAAGAAAACTGGACAAGAAGGCTGTGAAGCTTCGTTTCATGGGATATGCAAACAATGCCAAAGGCTATCGCCTGTTTGATGAAGAGAAAAGGAGGATTCTAATTCGTCGTGATGTCATCTTTAATGAATCAGATTTCGACTGGAAACAGGAAGTGGAAGTGACCTGCTCAGAGAACGAGGTAACCATAAACACAGATGAGAGTAGAACACCAGATGACGAGGTCACTGTCGATGAAGCTGCTAGAGAAGGCGGCAGAATCAGAAGGGCTCCAAGGAGATATGGATATGCTGAGTTTGCTGATATAGTGGCTGTTGATCATGCCAATGTGTGTCGTATCAAAGAGCCAAGCACATTGAAAGACGCAATGATGAGTACTAATGCAAAGGAATGGCAGGAGGCAGCTGATTTGGAATATGAGTCGCTGCAGGAAAATGAGACGTGGGAGTTAGTGGATTTACCAAGGGATAGAAAGGCCATAGGATCAAGATGGGTGTTCAAAGTCAAGCATCATAGTGATGGACGAGTAGAGAGATACAAGTGCAGACTCGTCGCCAAGGGCTACTCACAGTTGTATGTTGCTGACTGTAGCATTCCCAGTCGGACTTTATTCAGACGATGCACTCAATGATGATAACTGATGGGCTATGGTGCGGTATTTCTACCATTTATTTACACGAACCACCACAGACACACCGTAAGAGTTGAAAGCAAAATAAAACATACAATCATACACTCATACATGCGACCACGTTTCCACTATAGCTACCTACCGTAACAACGTGCATAGCACTGCTAGCATTAGCTCATTTAGCTAACTTCTAAATCCGGTTACACAATACATAAAATAACACCTCATAACGAACTCAAATTACACAGTCACTCTACACACATACCTGTTCGCCTTCCAGCTAGGTGCTAAATAAAAATGATAAACAATATTCTTCACAAACAGTCCTTGGCTTTCTCATGGCATGCGAACGTCAGCCATGTCAATTTTCCTTCTCGTTTCTGCCGTCAACTTGCGCACGCGCAATAACATACAGAGGAGACCATATCAATGTTTTTCAAAATAAAAGGCATGTAAACAATAAAAGTGCAATTCACTATAAAATCAAATCTGGTACATGGCACTCTATAACAAATTCAGTAGCATATAAGTCTAATAAACAAAGCACCATATAATAATCTCAATAACTTGTCTTAATAATATGAAATATAATATAAAGTAATATGGGTCATTTACACTGACTATGATGCAACTTGTTCACCCGTGGTACGATTCAGCTCAATTCGTACATTACTGTCCTTTGCCATCCAGAACAACCTACATGTACACCAGATGGACGTAGTAACTGCATTCCTTAATGGACATCTGGAAGAAGAAATCTACATGGAGCAACCAGAGGGATACATCAAACCAGGGCAGGAACACCTGGTGTGTAAACTGAAGAAATCAATTTATGGACTGAAGCAGTCTCCTCGCTGCTGGAGCGAGGCTTTCACGGAGTTCATGATGGAAACTGGATTTAAACAGAGCACATCAGACCCCTGTGTGTTTGTGAGATCAAGACAAGAGCTTGAGATACTTGCTGTTTATGTGGATGATCTGATTCTGATTACGGAGTCGATTGCAAGCATGAACGAGTTGAAAATTGCTCTCAGGAAGCGCTACAGGATGAAGGACATGGGTGAGCTGTCCTATATCCTGGCCATCTCTGTTGTCCAAGACAAAGAAAAGAACTGTGTCTTACTTCATCAGAAGCATTACATTGAAGCCATTCTTCAGAAATATGGGATGAATAATGCAAATTCTGTTGCAACTCCTGCTGATGCCAACGTCAAATTGAAAAAAAGTAATGGTGTCAGTAAGCCTGTGAACCAAAGTACCTATCAGTCCATGGTAGGAAGTCTGCTGTATGCTGCGATGGTCACACGACCAGACATAGCTCAAGCAGTGAGTGCTGTGTCAAAGTTCAACACAAATCCAGATGCTGCACATCTGACTGCTGTGAAGAGAATACTTCGATACTTGGAAGGTACAGCGAACCTTGCTCTCATACGAGCGGTCAGAGTCTGGAACTTTGATGACCGCCGCTCAACAACCGGCAACATATTCTTACTGACTGGAGGAGCAGTGAGCTGGCTCAGCAAGAAACAGGCAACAGTTGCACTTTCAACAGCAGAAGCCGAGTACGTCGCACTCAGTCAAGCTGCTCAAGAGGGTACCTGGCTGAGACGATTACTGAATGATCACGGAATGGATGCTACGCCCACAGTGATCCAGGAGGACAATCAAGGAGCCATTGCAATCTCGAAGAATCCAGTGGATCACTCGAGGACTAAACACATAGACATTCGCTACCACTACATCCGTGAATGTGTGCAGAATGGGCAAATAGAACTGCAATATTGCCCAACAAATGACATGAAGGCAGATATCTTGACCAAGCCACTGACTAAACAGAAGTTTGAATATCTTAGGAGAGAGATTGGGCTTTTTCCTATGTAATTCTGTTTACTGTAATAGGCACTGTTTTTCTGTTGAAAGTGGTAAGAAAGCTGTAAGCAAGGTAAAAGGAGTAAGAAGAGGAATCTTGCAAGTATTTTTCAGTTTAAATATTTATTATCTTGACATTATTTGCGAAGGAGAGCACGGCTCTTAGTAATATAATTTAGTGTGAAGTGCCTTAATGCCATTGTAAAATTTAGTGGGAGTGTTGTAATAGAGTAATTTGACAATGGGTGTCGCTAATGCGCTGTACTGTCCTCTAGTGTCTGCTTGTAGTTCCGGTTTGACTTTTCTGAATAAACACGTGAAAAAGCAATAAGCAGTCGCTATGGTTACCAGGCGCTCTGTCACTTCAAATGACTGGTTTACAAAGCGAATGACAAGAGATATATTTTCACATCCCGACCCCATGGGGTCGCGTGTTCCGTCCACTTTCAATGTGTAATGTGAGTCGCCTACTTCTTCTACTATAGCCTGAGTCACCACACTGCTAAGTGTATTTATAATGCAGTGAACTCAAGAGGGGGCAGCCCAGGAACCGTCACAGCCGGGACGCGAACTCGTATCTCCCACACCGCGGGCGACAACGTTACCAGTCTACTAAAGGGTCCAACCCCTTAGCCAAGGGCTAAGCGAGCCTATTCATCCGTGATCGTTACATTGCCCCCTGCCTTCGGGATTCGCGTCGCCACAGCCAGGACGCGAATCTGGTTCTCCCGCACCGCGAGCGACTACGCAAACCGCTCGACTAAAGAGTCCGACCTGTTAGCCAAGGGCAAACACGTCTACTTATTCGTGTACGTTACACTACCCTCCTCCTTCAGGAAGCGCATCCAATAGAGAGAACCACCACAACTTGGACGCGAACCCATGTCTCCCGCACCATGGGCGACTACGTTAACCAGTCCACTAAAGGGGTTGACCCGTTAGCCAAGGGCTACCGAGCCTATTCATCCATGATCATTACAATAGGTTCATTCTGCATGTCGTGACAAGTGTATGTGGCGGTTCGAGGGATCGTTTTCACTATGTCAGCCAATTCTGAGTTTTCAACTGGTTTTCTACCAGAAAAACAACAACATCCACGAGAGGAGACATAGTACTTGTTCCTTCCAGGGTCCGAAATTAACTTTTTGGCTTAACGGCCAAGGGGACTGGTAGATGAAAAGAATCTACCGTCCAAGCATATTTTTTACCGGCCAAAATAATTAGTAGCCTTTTTCGTGCCATACAAACGTTTTCAGTACATATCAATGAGAGAATAGTTTATTGTGTTGAATAAACGCTTTTAAACATGTGACAAGAGCAGATCTGAAGCAAAAATATTTTTATGTAAAATTAGTCAATGGTTAAATGATAAAATGTTAAAAGTATGATTTCATGTTTTATTTGCAGTATTGTAACGTGCATGGATAAGAAGACACGCTGGCCGCTGGCTGGCGGATCTGACCCTTTAGCCGAGCGGTTAGTGATGTCGCCTTGTGGTGCAGTACACTCCGTATCGAATCCCGCACCGGGCAAGAAAATAACCGGTTATATTGGTGTCAGAAGTGGGATGGAGCGACCGTAAGGCCATCGGAAACGTAGGCGCCCTGAGGCGTGAAGGAGCTGGTATGCTTAAGCGCGGGGACGCGCTTCCCGAAGGAGGGGGGTAGTGTAATGTGCATGGATAAGAAGACACGCTGGCCGCTGGCTCGCGGGTCTGACCCTTTAGTCTAGCGGTTAGCGATGTCTCCTGCGGTGCGGGCGACACGGGTTCGCCTCCCGGCCGCGGCAGTTCCTGTGGTTGCGTTGTCCCCCGAATTCGCTACAGTATTATTGTAACTACTCGAGTGCTCCACATGCCCATCCCTAGTCCCAGACTACTTCTCACTCTACAGCAGCCACTCTCTTTGCACCGTCCATGAAGTCTGCCCTCCTGCTCCTGACAGAGTCTTGGTGCCACAGATCAACAGCACTGGTTGGGTCATACTCCCTGATCTCGGGAGATGACAGCTTCACCATCAGTAGATCCGAGAGTGTAACTGAGTTGAGGTTGTGTTTTTTTTTAATCATTTTTATTTCTTATTTTTCCCTTTTTTCCCTCCCAAATTTAGTGGCCAATCGATCCCTATTTTACTTCAGACACCCACCTTCGTATTGCATGCGTTCGCCAACTGCATCTCTCCGGCCGGCAGTCTCGAAGGAGACGCCTCGCGGCGAATCAAGGCCAAACCACTGCTTTTTCTTACGCACCCAGAGACGCATTCATGTGACGAACAGAAGCCGACTCCGCCCCCTCCCAAAGACAGCGTTGCCAATTATTGCTTCTTTATCGAGTTCGGCATTAGTCGGATCTGACGAGACCCCAGTGGGCAACTGCATCGACACAATGCTGATGCTTTGACCGCTACACCACCGTGGACACGCCAATCAGTTTTAACCTGTTTCATGGTGTTGAAGCTAGCACACAGCTAACGTTAGTGCAAACTAGGTGTCACATACTAGTGTAACCGGTTATTTTCTTACCCGGTGCGGGATTCGATACGGGGTGTACTGCACCACAAGGCGACATCACTAACCGCTCGGCTAAAGGGTCAGACCCGTTAGCTAGGGACTAACGTGTCTTATTAGTAGTTTACACTAGTGCTAGCTAGCTAACGTTAGCTACTTTCAGCACTTTGTTTACGCTGTATAAGGATATTTTGAGACGACAACTAAATTCACTTACTCGCACATCCATTCGAAGTCGGAGAGATTTTCATGCTGGTCTGCTCGGACATGGCTATTAGCGCCTTTACGGAGGATGTTGCCCGAGAGGCCTTCATACAGGTAATGTGACATCTGGAGGTATCATCTTCCTTGGTGTTTTCTACCTTCATTATCTTGTTACCGATGACAAATGAATTGCTACGGTTTTTGGCATACTGGCGACAGACGGAGCAACTCATTATCATGGTCTGTGCATTATACTCCAGCCAGCCTCTCGCAGCTCCATTATCGTCATACCTCCAGTTTTCACTAATTTTTTTTTCGGTTTGGTGATGATGGTGGCTTCTTCCTCCTCGTCGGGGCATGGTTGTCTTTTTGATGGTGGTTTTGCGCCTTCTAAATATCGCCACGTAACTGGTGTTGCTCGCTAACGTTAGTTAAAAGAATAGAGTAGGCTAGTGCCGAGTTTGACGGGTGCTGCTGTCGTTGTTCCTCTCGAGTGTGTGCGTAATGTTACCCGCCTGTAGCGTCTAGCAACATTCTAATGCACTTTGATTGGTTAGTTTCTGTTATTGGTGTTGCTATGTTATTGTTCTAATGCACTTTGGTTGGTTAATTTATGTTATTGTTGTTGCTATGTTATTGCTGTTGCTAAGGAGAGAGATCGAGAGAGATGGGGGGATTAAGTGGTTGGATTTCACTTTTTTTGTTACTCGCCATTTGGCGGGGAGGCTTCTGAGATTTACTCGCCAATCAGAAAATCTACTTGCCTTTGGCGGGTGGCGAGTGTTAATTTCGGACCCTGGTTTCTTCGTAGCTGGTCTGTGTTGATAAGTGTCAAATCTCCTTTCCAGTATTGACACGTCTCTGTCTGTCGCTCCTTCCACATGGTGTAGCTACAGAGATGTTCCTTTGACGTTGCATGTTTATGAAATCCCCTGTATGTCCGAGCCGTGGCGTTTTTCCAGTTACGGTATCCAACGCTCACAAAACGTCCAGTTTCCAGGTGGTGCTCGTGCTAAAATTCCGATAGCAAAAACAAAATGCTGCATCAGCCTTTGCACTGTACTCGAGCCTGTCTCTGTTTTGAAACCAAGTGGCTAAAAATGAGTGTTTCCCACCGTTAAAAATGCTGGCAGGATATGATTGCAAAGCAATTTGTTTGGGTTGTTCAGTCCCGAGATCATCTAACGGTATGGATTGTGGATGGCTAACCACGCTAGCTTCTGTTAGCCTATCGCTGCTAACATTACCGTCCTGGACCCAGGCACCGGCTTCTTGGCTCCTCGCCGAAAGCTCTTCAGAGGTGCTGGGATTTGGATTTGTTTCTCCAACGTTAGATGTTGTTGGGAGGAGGCCGTGAAGAAGGTGCCCCACCATGCAACCATTTTCCTATGTCCATTTTAGTGTCTCCTTGTGTCTGTGAATGTTCTCATTCACACACTCCTTCGAGGACAGCAACGTACACATTTTGGGCAGGGAAGATAGATGGTTTGAAAGAGGGGTGAAGGAAGCCATCTATGCGAAACTGGAAAAATCATCCCTCAACAGTGTAATATATTCTCTATATTATCTGGATGTATCTTATACTGCTAATATATCCATAACAGTGATTTGAGCCGGAGACCAATTCCCAACGTCTTGTCCTCTTTATTGTAACTCTCCGACTGTCGCACTAATCAACATCCGGGGTATATGAGAGCCTAGTTTAACCACCACTAGGTAGCGCTGTTGGTCAACTACACTCCTCCCCCTTAAACTATGAAGTTCCCCTAATAAAATATTATCACTCTAAAGCATGCTGATATGGCAAATTACTTTCAACATATTTTACTTGGTCATTACTGGTTACACAACCCACTTCGACCCACATTTGCCCATTTACATATCAGTCTCAGGAACTCTTTTTCACATTTTTTTCTGAACAGGAGTTGAACAATTTAGTCTCTCAGGACTCTTTTATTCAGGAACTCGCTGATCTTACAGAGACAGTCGTTTTGGAGGTGCCCTCTCTCTCTGAGTGTACCGGCGCTCAACCACCTCAGGGGAAGTGGATGCTTGGTGAGGAGGCGACACGGCCTTGCCCACCGAACCTTGTAAGGGTGTTGCAAGCTTCTCCGGAGCCTGCATTCTTGGAACGGGTGTATCTTCAGGTGAGTACGGGCTAGCACCTACGGCTCCAGGTGTGCCTTTCCCCCCCAAATCCGCAACTGCAGGGTAGGTGTTGCTGATGCCCATCTGATCATCCCGAAACTGAAATGCCTCAGGAGGACTGGAGGGTCGGTCGAACAGCAGATGGTCAATGTGGACTGAACGTCGGTTCACTCCATTCCACACCAGGTAGGTGACTGGTCCGAGTCTCTTTTCCACTGTCCCTTTCGTCCACCTCTCCTTTCCTCCACGGAAGTTTCGGATCAGTACTGAGTCCCCCTCTGACAGATGTCTCAGCTTCGAGGCGGGTTGGTCATGATAGTCCTTCTGCTTTTGTTGTTTGGCCCCCACCACTCGAGCGAGGTCTGGCTTCAGCAGGCTGAACCTGGTCCTAGGCTGACGTTTGAGGAACAGTTCTGCTGGTGTGCAACCTGTAACGCTGTGTGGTGTGGTCCCGTATGACAACAGGAAGTTGGCGAGCCTGTGTTTCACTGTAATAGTGACGTTTTGTTTCTTCTTATCGAGCAGCTGTTTCAGAAGTGAAGCTTTCACCGTCTGGACTGCTCTCTCTGCGGCACCATCAGAAGCAGGATGGTAAGCTGGCACCAAGGTCTGCTTAATGCCGTTGCTTTTCAGGAATGTTTTGTACTCCAGTGAGGTGAATTGTGGACCGTTGTCCGAGACGATCTCCTCAGGAAGACCGTAGGACGAAAAGATGCTCCGCAGCACTTCGATCATTTTGGCGGCAGTAGTTGTTGCCATGGGGATTACCTCAAGCCATTTTGAATGACTGTCTACTAACACTAGGAAGTGTTGCTGATCCTTCTCTGCAAAGTCAATATGTAGCCTCTGCCACAGTCTCGTAGGCCACTGCCAGCAGTGTAGTGGTGCTACTGCTGGTAGTTTCCTCACACTCTGACAAGCATCACATTGCTGCACTGCACGTTCGATATCACTGTCCAACTGAGGCCACCATAAATAGCCCCTCGCCAAACTTTTCATCTTGCACCCTCCGGGGTGCCCTTGGTGTAGGTCGTACAGTAGTCGTTCTCTGTGTGCTGGTGGAATGATAATTCGAATTCCCCACAGAATGCATCCTTGTTCCACAGACAGTTCATTCCTTCGGCTGAAGTACGGTTTCAGTGTGTCATCGTTGATGTAACTCGGCCATCCAGACCGGGTCAGTTTCAGTACCTTGCATAGGACTGGGTCCTTGAGAGTGCTCTGTGCAATCTCTGTAGCCTGCACGGGTAGCTCATCTACTAATGAGACATAAAAGATGCTGTTCTCCTCCGCTGTGTTGTCCTTTTCTTTCCCCGGCAGTCTAGATAACGCATCCGCATTTGCATTGTCTGCTGACGTTCTGTACTCTATACTGTAGTCATAAACCATAAGCCTCAGTGCCCATCTCTGCATACTCAAAGCGGCTAGTGTAGGGATTTCTGACTTGGGTCCTAAGATGGCAAGGAGGGGTTTGTGGTCAGTTATTAAACGGAATTTGCGGCCATAGAGATATTTACGAAATTTGGTCACGCCAAATATTATGGCCAACGCCTCCTTCTCTATCTGACTATATTTACTCTCTGCCTCTGTCAACGTACGTGACGCAAAGGCGATTGGTTTCTCGTCCCCATTTTCCATTATGTGCGACATTACCGCACCTATCCCATAAGGGGAGGCGTCACAAGCTAATCTCAGTGGTTTCTGCGTGTCGTAGTGTACTACTACTGAGCTTTTCACTAACTGTTCTTTGGCCGCCTTGAATGCTGCTGCATTCTCTGGTTTCCATTTCCATTCGACTTCCTTCTTCAGGAGTTGGTGTAGTGGCTGCAATACGGTCGACAGATCTTTCATGAAACGGCCATAATAGTTTAACAGTCCTAGGAATGACCGTAGCTCTGTGACGTTTGTGGGCTGGGGTGCATTTACGATGGCGGCAACCTTTGTCTCAGTGGGGTGAAGTCCCTCTTTATCTATCAGATGCCCCAGGTACTCTACTTTCTCCTGCATGAAGTCACATTTTGCTCTTTTCACTCTTACCCCGTAGCTCTCCAGTCGGCTCAGAACCTCATCTAGGTTCCTCAGGTGCTCCTTTCTTGTTCTGCCTGTGATTAGTATGTCATCAAGGAAGCAGGTAACATGCTCTAAGCCTTGTAGTATCTGGTCCATCACATTCTGGAACATAGAAGGTGCACTCGACACTCCATATGAAAGTCTGTGATAAACATACAGTCCTTTGTGGGTATTTATTGTCAAATACTTCTCTGAGTCCTTCTCTAACTCAAGCTGTTGGTAGGCATGTGAGAGATCTAATTTGCTAAAGAGAGTGCCCCCGGCCAGTGTGGCGAAGAGATCCTCGACGTTCGGTAGTGGATAGGTCTCCTCTTCCACACTCTGATTAACCGTGACTTTATAGTCCCCACAGATACGAATTGACTTGTCTGATTTGGGTACAACTACTATCGGGGCAGCCCACTGACTAGGGTCTATCTTTGAGATAATACCAGCTTTTTCCAGCCTATCTAGCTCTTTTTCAACTGCGTCTTTTAGTGCGTATGGCACTGGTCTTGCCTTTCTGAAGACAGGTTTTGTATCTTGCTTCACTTTGATATTTGCCTTAAATTCACGAATAGTGCCAGGCTCCTCAGCAAATACTGCTTTGTGTCTCTGTAACACTGCCTCTACATCTGTGTTATCACTGCCCCCTGCTGGTGTAACTGAGAATATGCTTGCCCAGTCTAGTTTAAAATTGGCCAGCCAGTTACGACCAAGGATGGCTGGTCTGTCACCTTTCACAATCACAAGAGGTAAATCTCCACTCTGGTTGTCATATTTCGCATTGACAGTCACTTGGCCCATCAAGGGAATGTTCTCACTGGAAAAGGTTGACAGACGCACTTTACTTTCTTTCAGTGGCAGGTGTGATAGATGTTCCTTGTACACTATCTCAGATACCAGGGTTACGGCAGCTCCTGTGTCAAGCTGCATGTCTACAGGGTTTCCTTCTAACTTAATATTGACCTCAATGTCCTTTTTTCCATTACCAACTGTATTCGTGGAGTACACTGTATTCATTCGGATACGCACCAAACAGTTCATCCTCATTTCCATCTCCTCTCTCACTTGGACTGTGGTCTTCAGCCACATACTGTGTATGTCCCTGTCTATTTTTAGTTTTACACATTCTTGCTATGTGCCCTACCTTGGAACACTTGTGGCATGTCTCGGTTTTACACCTACATACTTGAGCTGCATGGTTGTTACCTCCACATCGGTAACAGGGTTGGTGCGTTTCTGTTCTCTGTGGTCTAGAGTTATCACTGGTAGGTTGCTTGCTTTTCCACTCGCTGGTGGACGACTTGCTTCTCCACGCACCCTTGCTTGTTCTCTTCTTGTCTATCTTATTCACAGTTGCAGCTCCGCTTGGTTTGCTGGCAAACTCCAGCGTATTCTTTGACGCCATTTCCATAGATAAGGCCAGCTCACATGCTTTTGCAAAAGTCAGATTGTATTCTGCGAGCAACTTTCTCTGAATAGCCTCCACCTTTAAACCACTAACAAATCGGTCTCTCAGTGCTTCATTTAAATGCTGACCGAATTCACAATGTGTGGACAGGTGCTTTAAAGCAACCACTTAATCAGACACTGACTCATTTTCTAGTTGGTTTCTTTACTGAAATCTAAAACGTTCAGCTATGATTAGTGGCTTGGGTTTATAATGGGATGCTAGTTTCCCACTCAGTACTGCATACGTGAGGCTACTCGGTTTTTCTGGTATGCAGAGGTTATTTAGTAGGCCATAGGCTTCTGCGCCTATCACAGACAGGAAAACATTGGCCTTCTTACCGTCCTCCACTTCATTAACGATCATCCATTGCTCCAATCTTTCAAGGTACGACTCAAAGTCCTCTTTACCTTCCTTGTATTCAGCAATATTGCCGATGAAATGCGCCATGCTTGTGCTTAGCTTGGCTAGCTAGTCTTTTCTTGCTAGTTGGCTGTAAGCTAGCTTGTAGCGTCACGTTGCTTCGTCCGTGTAGCGCTATCTATCCCTTTTAACTGTCAAGGACAACGCTCCTGAGTTCTCTATACAACTCAGTATCCAATAAACTATTGAAGTATGGTAACTTCGCTTTTTATGTGTTTAAAGTATGTTCTAAAGGCTCTAAATGTCTTACAGTGTCATCAGGTAACTCCAACTAAAAAGGTTGACTACCCCTTTAAGGCGCTTAAATATGGCATATGACCCCTTTAAGGCAATCTAACATGGTCTAGACACCTCAATGTGTCACCGAGTAACTTATATTAAAACGGTGGACTAGCCTTTTAAGGTTCTAAAATGTGGTGTATTAGCCCTTTAAGGTTACATACTATGGTCTACACATCTCTGGGTGTCACTAGGTTACTTCCAGTAAAAAGGTGGACTAGCCCTTTAAGGTTGTCTCAACATGTCACTTACCATAGCCTAGACACCACAGGAATAAACACACATGAATAATCCACACTCACACAGGTACATATAATTATATATACAAATGTATTATGAGTAATAATTATTAGAATGAATGAAAGTAATAAGCCTCAATGGCTAACAAGCATCTGCATTCATATACACACAAATCAATCAGACCAACACATTAGCATACAGCTCAACAACCCTATAACTAAGCCGGCAATAAAAATAAAAGAAAGTCAACCCCCAGTTGCAGGCCTGTTTCTTTATCGGGTACGTTGGGACCCTAAACAGCCCTCTTTGCTCCCCTTGGAAGCCCGCACATCCGGCTTGTACTCACAATGAATGCTCCTCTTCGTCTCAGTGCAGCAACGAACGTCAGGCCGGCAGCCATCCTAGCTAACTGGCTAGTTAGCCGTTAGCACCATCTCACGGTCGAACCGTGCGCTCGCCTCGGCAGCACAACACAGCAACAGACGACTCCTTCTGCGTTCCTCGATGGTCGCATGAACACAACACTACACTGTAACTGATAACGTTACTTCGCTAAACTAGAAGACGGCCCGACTCACTGTGGGGAGAGCCCCTTACCGCATCCAGTCCATTCGCCCGTCTTGCTGTGCTAACAACGAACACCGACTGGCTAGCTCGCTCCGTAACGTCGCTGGGTCCACATATGGGACTGACGAGTAGTCAGTTTGTCTCCCCAATCCACACAAACAGTTCCCGGGATGGGTCTCGGTCAGACACCCGCACACATTACTGTTCACTAAACTTCAATTACATTTCTCTCACCGCAAAATAGCATATAACAACTCGACATCCAACTGCTCCGTTGCTCACACCAGGGACGAGAGACCTCTTTCTCCCAGTCCAGTCTGGTCGTGCTGACGTTTTCCGCTGCCCTCTCAACCAATCACATTCAAGGTATGGTATTCTCTCCACAGCCAACCAATCACAACAATGGTAAGTTTCAACACTAAAGTAAATGCATTTCACATTGGTAAACAACTGTTTTGCAGAACAATATCAACAATATAATATATTAATATTCAAAAGGTATACAAAATAACAAACATAGGCCAAACTCTTATCTAATAGTGCAATATAATATATCTAAGGCCTATAATTTAACCACAGGGTTACATCCGCTTTTATTAACTACTGGGATTACCTTCTCACATTAAAGGTATCCCATCCTCGTCGCCACTGTAATATATTCTCTATATTATCTGGATGTATCTTATACTGCTAATATATCCATAACAGTGATTTGAGCCGGAGACCAATTCCCAACGTCTTGTCCTCTTTATTGTAACTCTCCGACTGTCGTAGCAGTCAACATCCGGGGTATATGAGAGCCTAGCTTAACCACCACTAGGTAGCGCTGTTGGTCTACTACAAACAGAGTAGGAGGTCTGCGACACCACCTATCTCCCACTTACAATGCCGTCCTTTCGTCTCTACCCAGGAGACTCGAGAAGCTTAGCCTCCAAGAACAACAGTCGGTCACTAACGGCTCCAACGACTCATGACCACTGAATGGAGCACTAAAGAAGTCCAAACTAACACCTCCAACGACCGTCGCTGCTTAACATCGGATCACAAAGAGCCATGCACATCAATAGCTCTGATAACGACGGGCGTGGCTAAACATCGGAACACAAAAGAGCCACACGTATCAATACCTCTGACAACGACGGGTGTTGCTAAACATCGGAACACAAAGAGCCATGGACACCAATAGCTCTGATAACGACTCCAAAGAGGATACATATCTGAGTTTCATCACCAGCCAGTCAGACTAGCATGGTCTAGTCAGAAAGGCACGAACTGATGAAGCCTCTTGGATGAGAGGCGACACATCTTCACGGATATGTAACCAAGTCCAATTGCACTTGATTCAATTCCTTTAGCGTGTCTCCTTGTGTTTTACCGTCCCTGACCCTCTTTGCTGTTTTCCGCTCTCAATCGCGCTCTGACTACATATCAACTAAACCGTGACGCAATTACGTAATAACAAATTCAAACAGTATTCATACACACGCACACACACAGACACACACAAATACACACTTTTTTAATATTATTTTTGTTTCATTTTTTAATAATAGCCTTTGTAACCTATTTATAAAAGATAACGTCAGACATTTAATATAATAAAACATAATTAATACAACACAGACATGAATTGGGGGGCACAAGAAGGCTGTTAGGGGGCGTGGCCCGCGATTGCCCCCCCCCATAGCGCCGACTCTGTGATAATGTAATGAGTGAGATAATGTACGACAAGTTGATAATGTAATGAGCGGGATAATGTACAGCAAGATGATCATGTAATGAGCGGGATAATGTACAGGCTGATTCTGCATCATCTGTCGGGGTTTATGTCGCAATAATGACCGGCTCGCTGTACATTAGCTCTTACCTAAAATCATTCACGTTTTCTTCCAGGTGAGTTTTAATTTCTCCATGCTCTCTAAACACAAGGTACATATATTGTGTGTTAGCAAACTATGTAACATTACTGTCATATAATATACTGTCATGTCACTGAAAATGTGCTTCTCTTAGACTGTTTCATTGTAAATGATATCTAAATATACAGTCCTTAAAGTCTTATAATGATGTTAGGCAGAGAAAAAAGCTTATCGTAGAATGTTAATGTCAGCAGTGTATTTTCCCCCCTGCTTCAGACGTATCATTTGATTTGTGATAAACGTATTAGCGCACCCTCTCTGAGCACAGCCAACTCTCAGTATGTTGAGGGGGCGTGGCCTTCTGTTCATTGAAAGAGAGCGAGAGATCAAGTTAGTATCATTGTAAAAGTAGCCATAATGTTATTTACATTTCATATTAATGGTTGATTCCATGCTTGGTTTGTACGTTGTTTGGTTGTTGGGTGACACATGGTTTGATTTGTTTGTGATTGTTTCCATGTGTGCGTTTGGGACTGGTCTCGCGTTGTTTGGGAGACGTGCTTTCGCCTACTTTTCCGGTCGCGCGCTTCCGCCTGCTTCCTAGCGGGATGATGCACGGACTTTCGGGTGGCCCGCGGTCTTTCTCGTTGTTCGCGGGCATCATGGCTTAATGTTTGTCACGGAAGCTATAAGGACATCAAAGACAATCATTGTAAATTTCACGGACAATTCCCTCATTCTGGCATGCAGCCAACGAGGTACGTTATGTATGTTATGTCTAGCCCACGTTATGTGCGGTCTGATTTTATGTTAATTGTGCTAATTGTATTGTTCCGTTTTGTGTTACAAGTTTTCACGGTGTTGATGGAGATTTGGAGACTTAATTAAACCTGTTCAAGAAAGCTACTTGTGTTCGCCGTGCCTTGGGGGGGATTTAAAGTGAAAACTCGACCTGTTTCAGCAACGCAAGTGGGACTGAAGATGGTGCCGATGTTTGTTTCACCACCTGGTTTCACCAACGCGCGTGGGACTGCATGACGGTGCAAATGAAAGCTAAGCTCAGCTCGCATTTTACACACACATTAAAGGCAAGAAGATTGCATAAGGGTTATTTGCAAAACGAAGCCATGAAGAGCTTGGACACTTAACAAGTTAGTGATCTAAGAAAAGGGCGTTTGTAAATGTGCTATAAGTTGTGTGCGTGAAATGTGCATTGATTGAAAGTAATAACAACAAGCAACCGGTAGGGGTACATGTTTACCACGTTTTGAAGTCTCATTGACTAGCCTATATTTGTGTGTGATTTTCAAGATAATATGGTCTGACTGAATTCCTTTTGCATGTTTGAAATAAGTGTGCTTTGAAGTTTAAAAGTATAAGTATAATTTCATTGAACAATATTATTTGATGCGTTTGAACTAAAAAGGGGTTTACATAAGCGATGGTTATTTTAGAGAAACAATTCTAAAATTCATAAATAATCACACAGCAAGCAGTAAGTTTAAAAAGGCTTACATATTTATTATATTGACAGATTCCTTATATTTACATATTTACATTAACCTTTACCTATTAACAAGTTTACAAGATGTCAGAGCAAGGAGAGCTTACCGATCAAGTTAAAGACAGTACTAGACGAAGTAAAAGAACCAGAACTCTGACAGAGAAGGGTAAAGGAATGCAAGACGAAAAAATAAAAGGTCTTCAACAAAGATTCAAATTAACATATGATAAATGGAGAATTCAGGTTAAATTTCCCAAGAAGATATTATCACAGACAGAGCCAGTATCTGATGATATGCTCAACAACGTCATCGGTGAAGTCCGTGGTCTCTGCAGACGTCCATTGTGCTTATGATGAACTACGGCAAATCGTAACACCAGACCACGAAGCACGTCGGAGAGTCGATCTGTGCATCCAAGTATCCCAGTTCATCGTAGACAGAGCCTCAAGACGACTGGGCGGACTTGCACCTGAAGAGGAAGAACCAGATTGGCCTGAAGCAGGTTCTCTGTTCAATTCTAGTGTTAGTAGTTTCACCTTTGGCTCGAAGAGGACCTCGCTACGTACAAACGGGTCCACTGAAAAACGACAAGACACCGCTGCTGATGCCGCTGCAAGCAAAGCTGTTCTGAAAGTGTCACAAGAACAAGAAAGAGAACAACAGGAAATACAGCGACTGGAAGAAGAAGCTAGAAATGACATAGCCAAGCAAGAGGCAGCTGCTATAAGGCGTCATTTAGAACAAGAGGCTGAAGCAGAAGAGCTGAAACTAAGAATCCAGAGAGGGGAGGAGGAAGCTAAAATCAAGGCTCAACTGGAAGCGAAACATACAGCTCGCCAAAGGACGCTGCAAGAGAAGCGAAGAAAGGTACAGCATTTGGAGACAATGAAAAGTCTAAATGCAGCACAAGCGAGAATAGAAGTGTATGATCAAGAGGAGGTCACAGAAGAAGAGAAGGAAGAGATCACACTGGATAGTGAGTTCAGAACAGTCAAGCAAGTGCCTGCTCCCACAAGTCCTCGATCCCCGTATGTGTTCTCTGCGCCAAAGACTGTGATCACCTCCCCAAATGAAAGTACAGCAGAGCTCGTCAAGGTGCCAGCAGATGCAGTGAGTACCAACAGAATCCCAATCCCTGAGCCATCAGTATTCAGTTGGGATCCATTGATGTACAATGACTGGAGATTGTCATTTGAAACGCTGATCGACCAGAAGAATATCAAGGAAAATGAGAAGATCTACTACTTCCGTAGGTATGTGGATGGAGATGCAAAGAAAGCGATTGATGGCTATTTCCTACTCGGCACCGAGTCTGCCTATGTTGCTGCATGGGAGCTATTGGACGAAAGATATGGAAACCCATTCACAATTGCACAGTCGTACAGAGACAACCTCCACACGTGGCCCAAGATGGGACCTAAGGATAGCCTCGAGCCCAGAAGGTTCACTGATTTTCTCCGCAGTTGTGAGGCCGCTATGACCCACATAAAGTCTCTGGAAATCTTGAATGACTGCAATGAAAACAGGAAGATTCTCTCCAAGCTACCGGACTGGTTAATTGCTAGGTGGAACCGGAAGTCTACTGAACTAGAAGAACGGAACAACCAGTTCCCCACCTTCAGCCAGTTCGTCGCATTTCTAACCAAAGAAGCAAAGATCGCCTGTAACTCCATCACCTCTCTGCAGTCACTCAAGCAAGGCGAAGCTTAGAACCCAAGAGGCAAATGGAATAGAACCGTTGGAGCAAAGGTACTGACAACAAGTTCAGATGAAAAAGAGGTCATGACATGTGTCTTCTGCAAGAAGAATGGGCACACATTGCATAAATGCAGAAAGTTCATGAAGGAGGAAGTTCAAGAGAGAACAACCTTTGTTAAGGAAAACAAGCTGTGCTTTGGTTGTCTCCAGCCTGGCCACTACTCAAAGAAATGCAGCAGCAGAAGTGAGTGTGACGTGTGCCACAAGCGGCACCCTACCTGCCTGCACGCGGATAGAGCCAAAGGTGACAAGAGACCACCACAAGCCAAGGAAAAGCAAAGCCCAAGCAAAGAGGAACCCGAATCATCACCTCCTGAAGAAACGCCCACAGCTGCTACTTCACCCAGAGCAATAGTTGGTGAGGCTGGCACACATACCTCTGCAATACTTCCTGTCTGGCTCTCATCTGCAACTTGCCCAGAACAAGAAGTCCTCGTGTATGCGCTGCTGGACTCTCAAAGTGACTCAACCTTTATTCTAAGTGAAGTAGCTGAAACGCTAAAGACCAACAAAGACCAAGTCAAGCTCAAGCTCACTACGATGACTGCAACCACAACAGTAAACTCTCAAACAGTAAACTCTACAAGTCCGTGGCTTCTACTCCAGAAAGAAGATCTCCCTACCACCAGCCTATACACGGGAGTTCATTCCAGCCAACAGATCTCACATACCAACAAACAAAAAAGCGAAAGCCTGGTCCCACCTGGAGCACCTTCAGAAAAAGATAGCACCTCTACAAGAATGTGAAGTAGGCCTGCTCATCGGGTACAACTGCTCACAAGCCCTTCTACCAAGAGAAGTCGTATCTGGCCAAGCAAACCAGCCCTATGCACAACGCACGGACCTAGGATGGAGCATTGTGGGGTGTGGAAGTCCCTGTGTAGACTATGGAGATGCCATCGGAACGAGTCATCGAATAGTAGTGAGACAAGTGACACCAGATGTTGCTTCTGAGGACAACCCCGTGGGTCATGTGTCTCGAGGTTTGACTGCAGACCAACTTAAGTCCTCAAACTGGTTCACAGGCCCAAAGTTTCTTTGGCAAAAGGGTCCACTCCACAGAGAATGCAAGGTTGGAGAAATCAACGACAATGATCCCGAGCTTCGAAAGGCTCTCGTGTGCAACACTGAGACAAAGGAACAGAGATCTTTATTAGACCACCTGAAGAAGTTCTCGGACTGGACAAGAGCTGTAAAGGCAGTTGCAAGATTACAGCGAATGGCCAAAGAACACAAAGGTCTGAAGCAGCGCACCAATGGAAGTACAAGCATTGAGGAAAGGAAAGAAGCAGACCTTGCCATCATTAAGTTGGCTCAAGAAGAAGCATTCCCAGCTGAGACAAAAAGGCTCAAGCTAAAGAAGGAAGTTGCCAAGACCAAAGAAAGTAAGCTGCAGAAGTTAAGCCCCTTCCTGGACGAAGACGGGATCCTCAGGGTGGGAGGACATCTAGGTCAAGCTGCGCTACACCCGCACATAAA
The DNA here is from genome assembly GCF_029633865.1 of Lampris incognitus. Taxonomy (NCBI): domain Eukaryota; kingdom Metazoa; phylum Chordata; class Actinopteri; order Lampriformes; family Lampridae; genus Lampris; species Lampris incognitus. The sequence continues at coordinate 46,866,817 of NC_079219.1, forward strand.
GCATCTGGCAATACTTCCACAGAAAAGCCACATATCAGCCTTACTCATCAAGCACCACCACGAAAAAATACAACACCAAGGACGCGGAATGACGACAAACGCACTCAGAGCAAATGGATAGTGGATCCTGGGATGCAGCAGTGCTGTTTCATCACACATCTACAAATGTGTCAAGTGCCGAATGTACGGACGAACAGACACCACGCAACGAGTGGAGACTAGCAAGAGTCACTGAAGTCTACCCAGGGCAAGATGGTAGGGTCAGAAAGTTGAAGCTACTAGTTAGCCACACCACATTTGATAGCAAAGGGAAAGCTATAACCAGCACAATGTATCTAGAAAGACCTATACACAAAGTCGTTACTTTGATAGAAGCAGATAAGAGTACAGAGTACTACAGTGAGTTTCTTACTTACCGTTCACCCCTGAGAAGGAAACAGTTTTATTTATTTCACACATTGAAAACAATATTTCTTACTTACCTGGTACCTATGATATAGAAGTTTAACTATTGAAAAAAAAAGTAAAGGAAAACTTACCTGTAAACTTACCTTTCTAACTTTGAGAAATATCCTTTGATGATATGGTACCTGCAATAACATTGTTTTTGAGAAATCACACATATTGTTAAGTTTGTGTAATTTGGTGAGAGTGTAAATGTAGCCATTGTAATGACCTTCTTTTCACTCTCACAGATGATAACACCGTTTCTGAATTAGTCGTGGAACTTCGGCATGTTTATTTCGCTCCATGCATAACATGCACATAATCCGACTGACTCTCGTCTACCTTCCCGCTCCCGTGGCTGCTCTGTTTACTATCTCATAACGCCCTGTGTCCTTAAAGGTGTATTCCCCTAATACTGAACATCACATCCCTCCAACATTCCCAAGAAAGTAAACATTACATTCCTAGCTAGGATAGGGGTTGAAGTTTAAACATTACATTCTTGCTATGGGATAGGGGTTGAAGTTTCTTTGTTACAAATCCCACTAGAGGTATCACAACATAAACATTTTTTTTGAATTAACGGCATACAAAATCCAAACTAATGCTCCACTACAACACAGTCCAAGGTGTTATGTTATGGCACAAAATCATTAAGGTACTCTGGCCGCTTCACGGCAACCCTTCTTGGGTAGCGAGGGGTGCCTGAGGTCACTGGGCCTGACGTTGGGTTGGGTTCATCATTGTAAACAAAGTCATTTGGGTCAGTCTCACTCCGCGTGCTGTTGTCCTCTCCCAGTGTACCAGTTGGACCAAGTGTGGGGGACACTCACTTGAAGAGTGACGCATTTCTTGTCACCACCTGCTGCCCCCGTTGAGCAGTGATCATTGTTCCTTTTGCTGCAGTGACTTGAAACGGCTCCGGATGGAAAAAGGACTGGAATTTGTTCTCTGGTCGCAGTCTTTTCACCAGCACATGGTCACCCACTTTCAGAGCAGGGGATGGGCGACAGAAGTGTTTGTCGTGATTCCCTTTCATCTTCTCTTTTGCTTGTGTGTCTCTGGCTCTCATGAGCTTGTCTGGTACTGTGTTTTGGACATTGGGTAGTGTTGTGCGCACCTGCCTGCTAAAGATGGCTGTGGCAGGTGGTTTCCCAGTGGTGCTGTGCAGGGTTGTTCTGTATGCTCTCAGGAAGCGATTCAGTGCTTGTTGATTGTTTTTACATTCAAGTGTGGCAATCTGGATCGTTTTTTTCAATGTTTTCATAAAGCGCTCAACCTCCCCATTTGCTTGGAGCCAATAAGGGGTTATCTTTCTATGGCGGAAGTCTAGGTATGAAGCAAACCTGAAGAAGTCCTCAGAATTGAAAGGAGGACCATTGTCACTCTTGACAACTTCTGGGATTCCAAATAATGAGAACACGCTGTCTAGCTTTGGTATAACAGCTTTTGCAGATGTGGTGGACACCTTCTCCACCACCGGGAACCTTGAATAATCGTCCATCACTACAAGTAAGTACTCTCCATTTGGCAATGAGCAGAAATCCACACTCACCTCAGTCCAGGGTGCAGCTGGAAGGAGAGTCATCTGGAGTGGTGCCTGAGATTGTGTTGTGTTTGTCACTGCTTGACAAGCAAGACAGGTTTTGACGCAGTCTACTGTCTTTTGGTCTATACCAGGGAACCACACTTTTTCCCTCAAAAGTTTTCTTTGTCTTTACCAACCCCTGGTGGCCTTCGTGAGCAATGTCAATCACTCGGTTATGCAGGGATGAGGGTATTACCAGCTTGTTACCTCTGAGAAGGAGATCAGATGTGGACACCATGAGCTCTGACCTCTGTGCATGAAAACATCGGAGGAGTGATTTTTGGGCTGGAGACATGTCTGCTGTCTGTTCCAGAAGAGTGTGCCACTGTCCTGTTCTGGCTGCAGCTATGACCTGCTGGAGGCATGGGTCAGACTGTTGGGCAGTGTGGATCTCCTGCAGTGTCATAGCGCGGGGAACATCATGGTCAATGATGAAACGCACGTGTGCTTCAGCCAGCTTGGTGGCATGTGTGCTATTCGACTCGTGTGTGGGGACTGGGTGTCTGGAGAAGTAGTCTGCTGGGTTACCAACACCTGCCTTGTAGGTCACAGAGAAGTTGGAAGTTCTGTAGCTTTAGTAGCCAGCGTTCAATTCTGGGAGGGGGAGAGGAAGATGGCTTGTTAAACATGGGCACCAGCGGCTTGTGGTCAGTAACCGCTGTGAATGGGCATCCGAGTAGATATAGCTGGAAATGAAGGCAATCCCAGATTATAGCTAAAGCCTCCCTCTCAGTCTGAGTATCGCTGTTCTACAGGTGACAGTGTTTTGCTGGCATAGGCAAGTGTGTGCAGTGTGCCATCAGAGTCCGTTTGGGTAAGAACAGCCCCTAGGCCTACAGGGCTTGCGTCCACAACAACTTCTGTGTGTTTCGATTGGTCCAAATAGGCCATGACTGTGGCGCTGCTCAGTGCATTTTTGAGTTTGTCAAAAGCTGTCTGGTGGGTTGGGGACCAGTTCCACAGCTGGTCTTTCTTTGTGAGCTCTCTGAGAGGCTGTGTCAGGGAGGCTAGACCTGGAATGAAACGACCACAGTATGTGACAAGGCCAAGGAAACTTCTGACCTCTCCTGGGTTCCGTGGGGCTGGAGTCTCCATGACTGCAGCCACCTTCCTGGGGTCCACTGAGATGCCTTGACCTGAGAATACGAACCCGAAAAACTCCCACCTTGGTCTTGTTGAAGTCACATTTGTCAGCATTGAGTGTGAGGTTACATTCACTGAGACGCGTAAGGACCGCCTCTAGGCTCTTGTCATGTTCTTCTTGGCTAGTGCCATACACCAGCATGTCATCACTGACGTTCAGAACACCCGGGATGTCAGACAGTGTCTCTCTAATGGTGTTTTGGAAAATCTCTCCCGCTGAAGATATCCCAAAGTTGAGTCGTTTGTAGCGCCTCAGGCCCACATGTGTTGTGAAGGTTGTTATGTAGTGGGAGTCAGGAGGGAGTTCAATCTGGTGGTAGCCAGCTGTCAGATCAAGTGTGTAAAACACTTTTGCCCCATTGAGGTCTGCTAGAATGTCGTCCACTGTGGGAGTGAGGTGCCTCTCAGGCTTGATGGCTTCGTTTGGGCGTCTCATGTCAACACACAGTCTGATTTTTCCTGGTTGTTTGGGCTTTGGAGTTACTACCACCGGAGAGACCCATAGCGTGGGGCCTTCAACACGTTCGATGATGTCTAGTGCCTCTAGTTTCTCCAGCTCCTGTTCCACTAGCTGTCTCATGTGGAAGGGCATGCACCTGTGTTGTTGAACCACTGGTTGCACTGTAGTGTCAATGTGGATTTTCACTTGGTGATCCTTGAGCTTTCCAATGCCTTGAAAAACGGTGGGGAATTTTTTTTGGAGCATGAGCAGCACACATACATTGTTGACCAGGCGGACTAGGTCGAGGGCAACTGCTGTCTGGCAGCTTACTACAGGAATCGCTGGCTTGTCGACCACGAAGAATGTTTCTCTGACAATTCTGTCTCGGAAGCTGAGTTGTGAGCAGAATTGCCCGCGCATTGGCAGAGGCGTGCGGGAGCCATAAGCAAAAATCTGGACTGATGTGTTCTGCAGTACTGGGTGGGCTGGGAGTGATTGAAATGTGCAATAGTCCATTACATTGTCTGAGGCTCCTGTATATACCAGCACTTCGAGAGGCGACCCATTTATCAGAATGGTCTGTTTTGGCACTGTGATAGCTGGGTCTTTCAGTGTAAAAAGATATCTGGGGGAGTGGTCTGTGCTGTCTTCATTGGGACGCGGTGAGTGGGCATTTGATTTTGAGTGTCATCTGACTGTTGACATTGTACATAGTTCATACTCCGTCTTGGGCGCGACCGGCACATTTTTGAGAAATTATTTTGTTTGCCACAATTGCGACGTGCAAGCCCACGTGCTGGGCAGTCACCTTGATGAGGGAATGAGCCACCGCAGTTGAAGCACTCACATCCATGCGCGCCTGGGGCCGTATGTGTAGGCTGCCGGGCAGAATGAGCAGGTTGCCTAGCCCGCTGATTCCTGCGCTCTCGGTGGCGCAGAGCCAAAATACCATCTGAAACGGTGTCTGATCGTTTCTCCATTTCACATGCTTGTTGTTCAGACACTTCTTCCAGCCTGGCTAGTTCCAGGAGTTTTGTCAGATTCACCGTGGGATCAGTGAGAGCTTTTCTCCTAAGCTTGTGCGATACGCAGGTTTGCACAATGTGGCCTCTTATTTCTGCGTCAACATCAGAGAACTCACAGGATACTGCAAGTGTGCATAAGCGGACATAGTATTCTCCAACGGTTTCATTTTGAGACTGTGTAGATTGCCTAAACTTGTACACCTCAAAATCCACATTCCTCTTTGGTGAAAAATAAGTCTCAAGTGCCTTAACGGCTTTATCAAAGTCTTTAGCATCTCCCTTATCAGGCAGCGTCACAAAAATGTCATATACCTGTTCGCCCGCATAATGAAGTAGCATGGCACCTTTCCTAGTATTGTCTTTGATGTCCATGGCCAACAAGAAATTTTCGAAACAAGCCTTCCATTTCTCCCATCTAGGTCCCAACGTCCCCGGGGCACCTCCATGGATATCAAACGCCGGGAATGCGTCGCTCGACGTGAAAAACTTTGCCATGATGAGATGGCGGATGACTTGGATGAACTTGTTGATTCGTGCTAGCTAGCTCAGCTAATGCAGTTAGCTGAATGTTACTACCCTTTTGTTACTACTGATTAGAGTTCATAATTCAATTCCACAGTGCAGGTTCCGTCAATCCACAAAGTCCTCGTCGCCATTGTAATGACCTTCTTTTCACTCTCACAGATGATAACACCATTTCTGAATTAGCCGTGGAACTTCGGCATGTTTATTTCACTCCATGCATAACGTGCACATAATCCGACTGACTCTCGTCTACCTTCCCGCTCCCGTGGCTGCTCTGTTTACTATCCCATAACTCCCTGTGTCCTTAAAGGTGTATTCCCCTAATACTGAACATCACAGCCATAATGTTATTTACATTTCATATTAATGGTTGATTCCATGCTTGGTTTGTACGTTGTTTGTTCGTTGGTTGTTGGGTGACACATGGTTTGATGTGTTTGTGATTGTTTCCATGTGTGCATTTGGGTCTGGTCTCGCATTGTTTGGGAGACGTGCTTTCGCCTACTTTTCCGGCCGCGCGCTTCCGCCTGCTTCCTAGTGGGATGATGCGTGGACTTTCGGGTGGCCCGCGGTCTTTCTCGTTGTTCGCGGGCATCGTGGCTTAATGTTTGTCACGGAAGCTATAAGGACATCAAAGACAATCATTGCAAGTTTCACGGACAATTCCCTCATTCTGGCATGCAGCCGACGAGGTACGTTATGTATGTTATGTGTAGCCCATGTGATGTGCGGTCTGATTTTATGTTAATTGTGCTAATTGTATTGTTCCGTTTTGTGTTACAAGTTTTTACGATGTTGATGGAGATTTGGAGACTTCATTAAACCTGTTCAAGAAAGCTACTTGTGTTTGCCGTGCCTTGGGGGGATTTACAATCATAATACATGAAGCTTTCGAATGTAAACAAATTCATGGGACCAGTGTGATAGTTTGCTTTGGGAGATTAACATTGGCTAATCTGTGCTAGTAGGTGATGAATAAATTGTCACAGTTGCTGTGGATGTTTTTGAACCACTAAAGTTAACTAAATTGTAGCAAACTACTTTCATTACTTGTGTGTGGACTAACTAGCCAAAATCATTTACAACTACTGACAACTGACTGATGGGCCAATCGGGGTAACTCGAGTAGATTATGCAATAAGTACCAATGGTTCAACTGTCAACTGAAGGATTGATTGAGAATAAACACCGAACTATAATTGCAAGACTCAATAAACAGCATCCAATGAATAATAACCATATTAAATTAAATTGCCAAATCAAAGTGTATCCAAAGTGCCTATTCTGTGTGTACAGCCATCATTAAATGTACAAAATTATGCTATTCCCTTACCAAGTGTCAAAATGTCCCACTCATTTTTTTTTTTATTGGTAAAACATCCCCCTCAGGGCTGAAGGGGTGAAGTGTCCCTATTACCATGACACTCGTGACATTGACATTCCGCAATAAGTTGTTTTTTTCTGACTGAATTAACATAATTATATTATATATATTTACAATGAAACAGTCTAAAAAAAAGTACATTTTCAGTTACATGACAGCACATTACATGGGAGCAAAGTTACATAAATTGCTAACACACAATATATATACCTTGTGTTTAGAGTGCATGGAGAAATGAAAACTCTCCTGGAAGAAATCATGAACGCTTGTGGTCATCTTTCGAACATGGGATAGTGGTGCATTCCAGCATCTTGTGGCTGAAATGAGTATTACAACAACAAACAACGATCCTGATAAAAAATATACATATATATATTTTTTTTTTCACCTGCCAATTTTTTTCACCTGTTTTCACAGATGAAAAAAAGTATCTTAGAAAAATGATCCTGGCAAAAAAAAAAATTTCACCTGGCAAAACTTTTTTTCACCTGGCAAGACTTTTTTTTTCCCAGCTGTTTCGCAGATGAAAGACAAATTAAAGAACTATAAAGATTATCCTGGCAAAACCTTTTTTTTCACCTGTTCTTAAGTCATAAACACAGGGGAGAAGATAGTTTAGATCAGACTTAGGAAGTCGATCACAAGAATATATATATTCTCTCAGGGCTTCCGTAACTCTCATATGCAGAATGTACGGAAATTGGTTTTGCCCTATTGCGGTGATAAGATGGCTGGATAGCAGGCTTTTCCGACAGCCCTTGATAGTGTTTGTGTAGGAGCTGTGGACTTCGGGTGTCCATGGTGATAGCCGGAGAAGAACCGTTGTTTCTGTGATGATGGATGGCTGATGATTATAGCAGGCTTTCCGGAGAACATCGGGTGTGCTGAAGCAGACTCGGTGGACTTCGGGTTGCTTTAGTAATAGCCGGAGGAGAACCGCTTCGACGGAGTTGGTTCAGCGGTTCAACTTGGAAAATGGATTCACGCTTGGACATGCTATAGTGGGGGCAATGCGGAAACAATACACAAAATTGTCATGTGTGTTCAGGTCTCGGTGTGTTGAGACAGCAGAGTATAATGCTAGCGCTGTATTCTGACCACAAAAATTACTGAACAAGTTTGTAATACCAAAAAAAAAAAATAGCAACATAAGGTTAAAATAAAAGATTACAAAAATTATTAGTGGTGAACTGGCGTGCAATGGCTAGAACGATGTTTTGGACTTCCTTACGGTCTTTGAATGTTGCTTTCTTGATGATCTTCTCACTCATCAGCAGAAGTTGAAAATACAAGCCCAAATTCAAAAAGGGCGCGGCGAAAAACGGTCTTAAAACCAGGGCCGGACGTATAAAGCTCTGGACCCCAGCAGGGAAATAAGGAAAGCCACCTGAAGGAGTAAACAACTTTTATAGCTGTAGGCGGATCTTTAACGAAAGGTGACACTTTTGCAGACTTTTGAAAGAATGTCCGTGTTTCTTTTTATAAGCAGAAAGGAAAAAAATAATACTGTCTTATTTTCAAATGAAAAAGAATACCTTTGTTGAGGAAATTTGAAGGCTAAGCACCCCCCCCCCTTTTTTTTCTTCCCGATTGTACTTGGCCACTTACCCGACTCTTCCGAGCTGTCCCGGTCGCTGCTCCAACCCCTCTGCCGATCCGGGGACGGCTGCAGACTACCACATGCCTCGCCCCGATAATGTGGAGTTGCCAGCCGCTTCTTTTCACCTGATAGTGAGGAGTTTTCCTCAGGGGGACCTAGCGCGTGGGAGGATCACTCTATTCCCCCCCGAACAGGCGCCCCGACCAACCAGATAGGGCGCTAGTGCAGTGACCAGGACACACACCCACATCCGGCTTCCCACCTGCAGAAACGACCAACTGTGTCTGTAAGGACGCCCCACCAAACCGGAGGTAACACGGGGATTCGAACCGGTGAACCCCTTGTTGGTATGCAACAGAATAGACCACTACGCTACCCGGACGCCCTTACACACTTTTAATTAGCCTAGATACTCAATCATTGCTGTCGTCGAGGTTGACAAATCATGTAAATCTATGGGCAAACACTATGAAATTGCATAGTATTAATCACACAAGTGATTACAGAATGAACCAAATAAAACGTTAATTCTCGAAGCTAAGTATATTAAATTTCAATTTTAAAAGCCATTAGTATTCAAATCATTACTTGATAATGCATTAAATGATTAATTTTAAAGAAATCAATACAATAATGGTCATTTGGCTATGTCAATAATTCAGACGCTTGTCCTGTTGAAAACGGTCAGGAGATGGCGTGGTCACACGGCGTGTGCCGTGGCGTGTGGCGTGTGTGGTCACACGGTGAACAATGTGTTACATCTGAATTTTAATAACTCAGTCATTTTATATCGCAAATATATGGGAGTTTAACGCTTCTTCGTGGAAACAGTTGTAAGCGGTTCAGATAATGGATGGACAGAAGGTTATTTTACTAGAAGGTTAAGCACTTAACATAAATTCAGACAAGTACAGAAGTAGGGAAAGTTAAAATTATCCAAGGAACTCTAAAAAAACATTATGATCTTAGATAAGATTATCACCATTTGGCAAAGGCTCCAATGAGTGGGTCTGGATGTGTGTGTGTGTGTGTGTGTGTGTGTGTGTGCGCGAGAGAGAGAGAGAGAGACACACACACAGACAGACAGACAGACAGACAGACAGACAGACAGAGACAGAAACAGAGAGAGAGTTGATCAATTCAAGTCATTGTCCTGTCTCCATCATATGGTGAGGTGAGAGTTCCTGTCTTGTGTGGGAACGAGATTAAATCTTCTTCCTGTGATCAATGGTGATGATGACCGGGAAAGGTCGTTAAGTGGTCCATGTGAATCTGATAACCATGTCTGGTTAACGTCAGTTTGGCACCTTGATGTGAGGTGAATTGGAAACCACTTGTGTGTGAGTTTGCCCTTGTGCACGCACAAGGAGAATGTCAGATTAAACCGCATACTATATACTATTTCTGGAAGAATCCAAACTCGTATGCCTGAGATTGCTACATTTCAGATGCTCTTCAAAAAGCATTGTATGAAATGATTCTGCATTATACATTCTGATAAGACTAGTAAAGACAGTGATGGTGAGTAAACACATTTATTTTTGGTGTTATGTCTGATATGCAGGGAGAGCTGCACATTTTCAGTTCAATTCAATTCAATTTATTATCATTAAAAACAATGTGCGGGCACATGTTAAAAATTAAATAAGGGATGCGGCTTCGCCAAACAGCGCAAGACAGACATAGACAAACACCGTATAAGATATATACAGACGAAGACCACAACATTTCATTTGCATTTCATATGTTGACACTAGCTGGTGCTGTCATCCAAACCACCATAGAACGTGTAAACCATATTATTTATTTATTTATTTTCTAATTGTTTAACTTATCTATTTTTTTTGTTGTTTCTTTTGTTTCCTTTTTCGTGTTTATATTTAACCTACTGTAATGTGGTTTAATTCTGTTCTGAGAAGGGGCCTGTGGGACAGGGTGGGAGTAGATAGAAGGGAGCAGGATGTGGGTAAATGGGATCTGGGGATGCTAAAATGTAAAAAAAAATATATATATCATAGTCTTTCAACTGTAATTGTTCAGTTCGATTTGTTTTCCCTTAAAAAAACAAACAAACAAAAAAAAGAACGTGTAAACCAACTCTGGACCCTCGTTCACTTTCGTGCCGAGGGTGCAGAGTTTGGGTTTCTAGACGGGGACCTTCTGGACACCTTGACACCCGGCTTTACTTTAAAGATGTCTTTCATCACTAACAGAGAATGTGGAAAACAAACGATGTCCTCAGTTTTAATCATGCATTTGTCAAACCAGGAGCTCCAGTACATTCTTCCACATCATTACTCTGATGAAATATGAGTTGTCTTAGGTACACTAGAGACTGATCCAGATCACCTGTGTCTCATAAATAAGGTTAATGGTTTTGGAGCCTGGAGTGAGACACCCAAGTGAAAATGACTATTTCTGGAACAAAGTATTCACCATTTTGAAAAAGTAGTCCCTACTCTATAAAAGACTGCTTGTATGAAAATAAAATGGATTCAGGAAACACATTGATTATTACTTATTGTTATTCATATTATTCATTATATTCTATTATCTATGAGATTTGTGAGGATGTCATCTATATTTCAAAAGTAACTTTTTTTTAAATAGATGACAAATAAGTTAAATTATCTGATCCCACTCCCACATAACACACTAGGTAGATTTCCCAGACAGCTGTTCAATATGATACTCAATTGGCAGACCCCACAATCAGTCTGACCAGTGTACACATAAATTAATGAATAAATAAATACACATAAATGACGCATAACAAGAAACTACAAACAGCCTTTCATGTTCAACCTGGATAATACTAAATGAATGGTGTCTTTGTCTCAGCGGTCTTCAGTAAAACTCCTACTACAGACTGTAAATACAGATGCTTGCAAACCTCTGCTGAAAATATTTGGCTGCCTTACTTATTTATTCCAAGAGGCAATTTCATCCCTTGTAGAACCGTCATTCCTGCCACAGGCAAAGTCTGAGAGGAAGCATGCAGTGGTAACAAGGACGACGACAAAGTCTTTGCACGTGTCTTACTTCTGTATGCATGGATAAATCAGTTGTGAAGGTGAACCTTGGCAGGGTTGCATGTCTGGGCTTTTAAAATGCCCACCCACTTGCAAAAGTGGAACAGCACGGGTCACAGATGAACAAATAACATGGAAACATATTGGTATATAAGGGTTGTGTGCAAAACATGACCATCACTTTGATATGAAGGTAAAGGTTATGCATTGCCTAAGATCTCTAACTGAAAGCGCATTTAAAAAAATATTCATTTTTGGGAGAAAAAATATTGCTCCCCCCCTTTTTTTTTTCTTTCTTCCTTTCCTTTTACTTCCCCCAATTGCACTTTGCCAATTACCCGACTCTTTCGAGCCATCCCAGTCACTGCTCCTCCCCCTCTGCTGATCCGGGGAAGGCTGCAGACTACCACATGCCTCCTCTGATACATCTGAAGTCACCAGCCACTTCTTTTCACCTGACAGTAAGGAGTTTCACCAGGGGGTCATAGCGCGTGGGAGGATCACGCTATTCCCCCCAGTCCCCCCCGAACAGACGCCCTGACTGACCAGAGGAGGCGCTAGAGCAGCGACCAGGACACACCCACATCTGGCTTCCCACCTGCAGACTCAGCCAATTGTGTCTGTAGGGAACAAGCCGGAGGCAACAGGGGGATTTGAACTGGCGATCCCCGTGTTGGTAGGCAATGGAATAGACCACTACATTATCCGGATGCCCCAAAAATATTGCGTTTAGTTCATAACTAAAGCTAATTGACATATATAACCAGTCTGTTATTAAAGCTTTGCCCTCAAGGGACTAAAGACAACAACTAAACTTGTGAGGTAGCAGAATTTGTTTTGTTATTTTTCATTTTTCATTATGAGTGATTGCCACCTTTGTTCAAATCGTGTGCGTACCTTATTTTTAGGTAAATTCGTCAACAGTTTATGTATTTGTTTGACTGCAAGGCCTATTAGTTTTCTAGGTTAATTATGTTTAGTCTGTTTCAGTGACTTATTAGTTTTAATTAAGTTTTTGTTTTCAGTTCTGGCCCCAGGTTTCAGCAGTTTCCCGTTTTAAATCAAACCTTTTATTATTCCCCTCTAACAGAGCCAGGCCTTGGCCCACTATAAGGGAACCAAACATGCCAAGAAGCTAAAAGCCCTGGACTCTCCCAAAAGCAAGCTTAAAAGCTCCATGGTCACGAAGGAAACCATGAGCCAGGAGATCGCCAAGGGCATTAACACGTTGCAGATCCACAACGGCACCGAAAGGAAAGGTAGGTTGCTTCTTTACAACCTGTTTCAAACTTCAAAACACAATTTCTGTTTTGTTGGCATTTAGTCCATATGTCAGCATCAAAATCCTGTTTATCGACCATGTAGGTTTGCATGCACATGGAATTTGACTTCAGTTTCATGGCTCTCTCAGTGTACTTAACATAGAATAACAACAATACAACACAACAGTCTTTTACTGGAGAATTAATCATGAATATGTTGAATCCACAATGGTTTGTGGAGTGAATACACAAACCATTTAGTTATCACATTACATTTGTTTTATTTAGCAACTTGGTGTCTACTCTGGTGTTTGACTGACTCATGAACATGATTTCATTCTTAGGTTATCCAGTTGGCAAACGGGCTTCTACAATTTGAGTCCTGAGTAAAATGAAATTTGTATTCAATTTCAAAGTTGCTATTATATCGTCATTAAGGTCATTTTTGCTGATGTGTATTCCCGTAAACTGTATATGTCTACACCTTTTGTTTATAATGAGGAATTTCCTGAAAGACATTGCTAATCTCATGGGATTACTTGGTCAAAAAGAGTGCTGGACAAGAACGAGACACAGAATGTAATAAATGATTTATTTGCCCTCCTGCACATAAATCCTTTCTATTCTCCAAAAACACCACTTACAAGCCTTACCCTTTCTCTCTCTGCTGGAGTTCTCTGGCCCGGTGAGACTCTTCCCTTCAGACTGCAGGGATCTTAGATTGGAAACACACTGGGAGCTCTCTGAGAGCTCTGAACCTCTATCAGCACACAAACTTTCACAGGTATTTGAACGTGGAGCTCATATTCTGAGCTCATACCACAGCCAAGACTGTTTGCTTTGTGACTTGTTTGGTCCAAATTTAAAGAATGAACAGTTCAACCGTAACTGTTCAGATCATTCAAGGTTACTTTTAAGGAATAAGAATTGTAGTTTTGGGGTTTTGCACAATGGCCAATGCGTGCAAACAAAGGGCAAATACAACATAATTACAAAACTGAAAACATAACAAATTACAAAACACAAAAAAAACGTGTAAAAGTGAACTTATAAAAGGAGACATAAATTAAAAAGAAACTGCAAACAAAAAGCAGAACAACTGCAAATCATATAAACAATATAAAAAAAGGCCACCAGAACCCACACCAATGTTTCTGTATGACTGACTGTATAAACAGTAGAGGAACAAGTCGCTACGGCAACCTGCAGCTCATATGATGACATTAAGGCATAAGGTTTTTTAAAGTAGCACCACGTAGCTTTTTGCTTAACAAATCATCATTAAATCAACATTGGGAGTATAATGTGATGTCTAGGGAAGAATGAAGATCACCATTCAGACATGTTCCCAATGCATTTTGTCTGCCACCGTGCACCAAACCTACTGAGAAGTATAGCGATTGCTTTACAGCACACTTATTAGTATAAAAAAAAATTTTCTCAATGCATGCTCAATAATCCAGGTATAGAAATCCCACAAAGGTTGAATCAATTCATCTGGACACCAAGTTAAAGGATCTTGAAAGATCCCTGAAAGTCAGTAGCCATTTTTTTTCAAGAATGAGGATGTGCACATCCTTGATGGGAAGGATGTTACCTCTTCCCTGAACTGAGGGGGGAAGCTAAGAATACATCTGTCACCATTTTACAATGCTGTGATTGCATCTATTCCTCCATCCTCTGTGAATAGTACATGTGACCATTCTAACACTAATTAATGGTCACAGCAATTATTCTTTATAAGGCTTGGGATATCTGCAGTCAGGCGAAGAACTGATCAAGTCACTTAAATGAGTGATGAAATGCTTTTCCGCTAAACTTGGTCTCCAGATTCAACTGTTCTGATGATATAGCAATTTTACTTTACCTTGTCTGTGAACATAGCTCCTCTTCTTCCATGATGGTCTTTTGAGCCACGGCTTGTAAATAAATATAGTACATATCTTGTTAGTACGCTATGGAGAGACAAGACTAGAACAAAACCTAGTATATGGCTGGACCGTGTATGGTCAAATGTTTGAAATTGTGGCCAGTTGTTACAGGGATAGTCAGTGGTAGTGTCCATAATGTGAATTCCTGGATATTAAATGTTCATCTTCTATTTTCTGTAATGGTCCCAGTAATGTGTTTTTAAAATGTACTAAAGTAGCATATCGTATGACATGGTTAAGCTACGTTTGAGTAAAAAAAAAAGGCTATAAATGCAGTTGCAAGAACAATACTTTCCACTCATATCTTGGGATGATTAATTTGAAAGAAAATTTAATCTCATTGTAATTATAACTATTCTAATTCTGTTAACTCCCCCTGCCTCTTTCATCAGTTTCTATCTGCGGATGGCCCTCGTTTTTCTAAGACTCACTCTGTATTGAGTGTGTTTATTTTATTTTATTTTTAATTTGTTTGTTATTTATCTCCGCACTCTCTCTCTCATACCTCTTGGCACATGGAGAGTCGCTTTCTCTCCTACTCTGCTCTATGCTGGTCTGTTACAGCGTGTAACCAGACGTTGAAAGAGCAGCAAAATATTCAATTTTTAGCATTTCAGTAGTGTCCCTGAGCAGCAATATATTCCGTTCGTTAGCATGTGATGAATGTGAAATGAGCCAGAATCACTGCACCAATCCATTTTGAAAGAGCAACAGCTAATAGAGATACTCCCAATTCCATGTTTACCAGTGACGTTGTTGGTCGGCTGACCAATCGTGTCACTTAAAGTGATGTCGCTGGTCACCTGATCCAGTAGCCCAATCATGTAAACATGATCACTCAGTCACTGTAACATGGTTGCTCAGGGACATTCACATTTGTAGGGCTGGCCTGCTGGTCTGGTCCAGCAAAAAAAAAAAAAAAAAAAAAAGCGTTTTGGTTGTCTTTACAACAGTAAAGTAACAGTAATCTAAAAGACATTGCTGAAATCCAAAATGTTACCCGCCGCTGCTTTAATGACTCTTTTAAAATTGATTTTGGTTATGTAGATATATTACAGCTAGCTTGCCTGAAATTTATCTATGGCAGCTAGCAAGGCCCTCGTCTCATCTAGTGTATATGTAATACCCCTGGAACACGGGAAGAAATGAATACAGGACAGCTGCTGGCTCCTCATCAACTGTATTAATCGTATTAATGACCCAAAATACAAATCCCAACCTAAAATAATACTATTTAGTTACCGCGCCTGCAAATATAACACATAAATTCAGACATGCACACAAGCATGCATTCACATGCATGCACACAAGCGGCGGGAGCGAAGACGCACACTGTGCATGTCTTGATCACGCACCAACCTTATGCACACACCATGTATTCTGCACCAGCAGCAGCCACGATCACGTTCTCATGTCATGCACACATCATGCACTCGGCGCCAGTAATATACGCTTCCAAAAACTGTGCTCAACAAAACACACCTCAACATATTGATAACTACACACTGTCTTCTGAGAATATAACAAAGCGAACAAACAATCACCACCACTTCACATTGGTCACACACTGGACACGGCTTGGCTCGCGGCCATGCCAGCTAGCTAACCCCTGTGCTAGCGAGCCTATGCTAGCGAGCCAGCCCTGCACGCACTCGACTCCGTTCCAAACTAAACATCCTTATTTACGGTAAGCTAATGAATCCATAGTGGTCCATAAACATGTATACACTGATAATGAACTGTAATCATATATACTTTTCATCCTTACCTGGAACAGGAGAAGAAATGAATACAGGTCAGCTGATTGCTCTTCATCAACTGTATTAATGATGAGAGCCCCCAGCGCGCCCTCTAGTCACATCTCCTCAGACATGAGAAATTGAAACTGATTGAAACTGAAACTGAACATATAGCTTTGGTCTCATAATCAGGAGATATCATTACATTACAGTCATTTAGCCGACACTTTTATCCAAAGCAACTTACAATAAATGCATTTAACGTAGGAAATCAGGAGAACTACTAGTCATCAGAGGTCATAAGTGCATCTAAACAAGCATCTAAGAGCAAAACCAGTGCTTAAGTAAAAGTGCAAGAAAGAGTTTTTTTTTTAAATGAGTGAATACAATACGTTCTAAGAACAAGTAACAGGGTAGTAGTTCTTAAAGAGGTGTGTTTTCAACCTGCGCCAAAAGATGGGCAGCAACTCCGCTGTCCTGACATCAGTGGGGAGTTCATTCCACCACTGTGGGGCCAGGACAGAAAAGAGCCGTGACCGGGTCGATCGGCAGCAAGGGCCTTTGAGCGATGGGGCAACCAGGCGTCCCAAGGCAGCAGAGTGAAGTGGTCGGGCGGGGGTGTAGGGCTTGACCATGGCCTGGATAGGAAGGAGCTGTTCCATTCACTGCCCTGTAGGCTAACACCAGAGTCTTAAACTGGATGCGAGCAGCTACTGGGAGCCAGTGTAGGGACATAAGAAGGGGAGTTGTGTGGGAGAACTTAGGGCGGTTGAACACCAGACGAGCTGCAGCTTTCTGAACAAGCTCCAGAGGTCTGATGGCCGACGCTGGGGCGCCAGCAAGGAGGGAGTTGCAGTAGTCCAGCCGTGAGATGACCAGAGCCTGGATGAGCACCTGTGCCATCTCATCGGTGAGGAATGGGTGAATCCTCTGGATGTTATAGAGGAGAAATCTGCAGGAGCGAGCAACCAATGCAACGTTTTCAGCAAATGAAAGTTGGTAATCCAGGATCACACCCAGATTCCTCACAGTCCAAGTTGGTGTCACCACAGTGTTGTCAATGGTGATGGCCAGGTCTCGGTGCGGGCAACCTTCCCCCTGGAGGAACATCAGTTCTGTCTTGTCCAGATTGAGCTTCAGGTGGTGTGTCGCCATCCACTCCGAGATGTCAGTCAAGCATGCAGCAATGTGTGTCTCTACTTGTGTGTCAGAGGGAGGAAAGGACAAGATCAGCTGGGTGCCATCGGCATAACAATGGTAAGAGAAGCCATGCGAGCGAATAATAGAACCCAGGGATGTTGTGTACAGGGAGAAAAGGAGAGGACCCAGAACTGAACCCTGTGGAATGCCTGTAGTCAGTGTGTGAGGCTCCGACACAGAGCCCCTCCATGTCACCTGGTAGGAGCGACCCGTCAGGTAGGTTGCAAACATTGAGAGTGCAGAGCCTGTGACACCCAGGCCCTCGAGGTTAGAGAGGAGGATCTGGTGGTTCACTGTGTCGAACCCAGCTGACAGGTCCAGGAGTATCAGGACAGAGGAGAGAGAGTTTGCTCTCGCAGAGTGCAGCGACTCTGTCACTGCAAGGAGGGCCATGTCTGTCGAGTGACCCACCCTGAACCCAGACTGGTTGGGGTCCAGGAGGTTGTTCTCGTGGAGGTACAAAGAAAGTTGGTTAAAGACAGCACGTTCAAAAGTTTTAGATAGAAAGGGTAGAAGGGAAACTGGTCTGTAGTTTTTGACGTCAGAGGGGTTAAGTGATGGTTTCTTGAGAAGGGGGGTGACTCTAGCAGTCTTGAAGGCAGATGGAAAGCGTCCTGCCTGGAGGGAGGTGTTGATGAGGTGGGTTAGATAGGGAAGGAGTTCAGGTGCTATAGACTGAAGAAGAGGGGAGGGGACCGAGTCGAGGGAGCATGTGGTGGGGCGACTGGATGTGATGAGGTTGAGGACCTCGTCGGGGGAGAGGGGAGCGAGGTGGGATAGGGTGGGATGTGGAGAGGTGAGGGAGGGTGCAGAGGGTGGGATAGTGCAAGCAGCACTAACCGGGTGGTGAGAAAAGGAGGATCTTATGTCATTTACCTTCTTGTCAAAGAAGTTAGCGAAGTCATCATGGAGAAGGGAGGAAGTAGGGAGGTGGTGGTTGAAGAAGTGTAGAGAAGGTTTCAAAGAGCTTCTTTGGGTTAGAGGCAGAGGATAGGATTTTAGAGCAACAGAAGGCAGCCATAGCAGCAGAAAAGGAGGAAGAGAAAGTGGAAAGAAGAGATTGGAAGTTGAGAAGGTCCTCTGGGAGTTTGCCTTTTCTCCATTCGCGCTCTGCCACTCTCAGGCTCCGTCTGTCAGTACGTACTGAGTCGGTCAACCAAGGGGCACGTGGAGTTGGGCGTGCAGGCCTGGAGGTGAGGGGACAGAGATTGTCCAGAGAAGAGGAGAGGGTAGAGAGAAGAAGATCAGTAGCAGTAGCAGTGCATCCCTCTAAATTCAAAATCTATTTCAGTACAAACCTGCCTCATTCATCAATTGTTCGTACGTACAAATTTGTTCTTATACACCCATGGAGTTTTTTAGCCCTGAAGTTTGTCTCAGAGACCAGTATAGAACCTGAGTAATCCCTGAATTGTGATACCAATTGGCTAACACTGATGTTTTTGCAAGCCTAAATTATTGCTTGTTGCGAGAGGTAGACAATAGATGTTAGGGGGAAGAAATTACAAATTACCGCCAGGCTTTGCTTCTGCCTGTCAGAGAATGTTGAGGGTAAAACAATTCTGTGGGTGTGTAAGAACAAATTTGTACATATGAACGATTGATTAAAGAAGCAGTGAAAAAAATAAATTACAAGAAAGCAACACAAACGTGTGAGAATAAAAAAATGTAGGAGCAATTTTTTTTCAGGGTTGCCAACTCTCACGCAGCTAGCATGAGTCTCGTGCTTTCAGGCTCTGTCTCACGCTCTTACGTCAGTCACCAAGCAAATATCACGCCAAAACACTGCAACAGCAACACAGATGAACAGGTATAGTATAGTAACGGTTTAACCAAGGGAATGGCTTTGACTGTAGAAGACAGCTGAGTATTTGAAAACTGTTTTTTTATGTGGGTGTTTCCATGGAGATGCATCTTAAATTAATCACTGATTGATGTGTGATGATTATCTCCATGTTGAGTAGATGCTGTGTAAACAGACAGCTAGCTTATGGTAGCTGTCTAACATTAACTGCATGACAGAGAGAAGAATGAAAGCAATGAATGAAAGCGCACACGCGTGTATGCGCAAAATCTCACTCCAGCCAGGTTACCAAAGTTGGCAACTCTGCAAAAATGTAAGAATAAACTAAAACAGAAATACCAACAGGTGATTTGAGACGATATGAAAGAGGCAAGGCAACAAAGAGTAAAACATTGAATTCCAATTCTCCTCTGTGGCTTGCTGTCTTTTCATTCCACAAAATATTCATCTGGCTATCTTTGACTGGTGTCAAAGCGTTCGAGCCATGAAACAAATAGAAATATAATACAAAGGAAAGTGAGAAACATAAGCACAAAGGATGTGGTTTAAACACCCACTGTGCTGTCTTAAGATGGTAGAAATCAGGGTAGGGTGGGGTCTGTGACAAATGTATCAGGTGTGGCATGTCCATCGTGGATGTTTAACAGAATTGGACTCATGACACAACATAAAGCAACAACACAACAACCAACCTGTAAACTGCTTTTAACACTGATTGGCACTTTATTCAGCTTCACTAACCAAAACCCGGAATAAAAAAGTACTGTTAAACAAAATGATATATGATATACAAAGTTTTTAAAGAGACCTTGGGGACCTTAAATAACAGGCCATGAAATATAATCTCATCAAACAGAAAAATAGCCACTGATCCTTTCAATACTCATTATAAAACGAAACACCAATGCATTACCACACCATCTTGTGATGGTGTCTACAGTTTGTGGGGGTGGCAGACTGTCACGAGAGGAACTGGGTAATGAATATCAATGTGCTCAGATGTCAGAGGAATTAATTGGCAAGGAGGGTAAATGTTGCATTATCTGTACAGCTGAAGTATTTGACGGTATATCAGTGTCAGAGAACTGGCTCTAATGAAAAGGTGAGGTCAGGGAAGAGCAATGGTTGTGCACAGAGTAGGCAGAAACCACGTGAAGCCAGACCACTGTTTGCATTTGCAGAATGGACTCTTAATAGCTTTGTTTTGCTTTGTGGACCAAAAAAAAAACTAATTGTAATAACAGGGCCTTATCTCAGAACACAGAATATTATTTTTGGGAGAAACATTCCTTACACAGAAATACACCTTATGGTATCATTCTTTACAGTATATTAGTTTGCTGTCAGCAGAATCAGCTAGTTACTTACCTGATAATCCACAGTGAGTTCTAAAGGCAGGAATGCTTTATATGCATAGTTGTTTTTTTTTTCTGATAATGGATATTCATAGTTTGATTGCCCAAAAAGACAGATAAACAATGTAAAATAACTGTAAAACAAGAAAACAGAAAAAAAAATAGAAGACGAGGAAAAAACTGAGAAGCTCTTGAAAACATCATGGAGGAATATTTCACGTTTTTCTTTTTAAGTGTATCTCCATTTTATACTGCATCACTCATGTAGTAGTACATAGATAGGTCTCATTTTGACAGTCATCTGTTCTTTTCTTCATCCACAGCTCCAGGTTGTCATCTACAGTTCAATGCAATTAATGGAGAATAAATCTGCAATCCTCGTTAAGTGTAAAAAAAACAAAACAAAAACACTCCTCACTTCAGACAAAGCTAACGTGATGCTACAGCAGTCTATCATAGTGAATTCCAGTGGTCATTTTAAAAATATACAGTTTTTTTTCAGTCGTCCATAGGTTAAGATGGTTTCTTGCTGTTTTACTTTCTACAACACAACCTACAAGACATTCACTCCCATCACAGTGCAACAACACAAGCGTTAAGAGGGAATTTAACAATAAAAAAAAGTGTAAATTTATAAAATGAGTACTGGAATTCACCATGGTAGACTGATGTATCACCACGTTCGCTTTGTCTGAATGTTTTTCTTTTTGCACATGAGCGAGAATTGTGGATTTGTCTCCATTAATTGTAATGAACTGTAGATGACAAGCTAGAGCTATCTGTCCTGTATAAAAGAGGAAAAGGATGGATGACAGCGAGAATGTACTACACGAGCGGTGAGTATAGTTTAGAGGTAGACTAAAAAAAGGAGTAAAACTATTCCTTTAACCTTCCAATTCGAGGAATTTCATTTTGGATTGCATGTCTACATGAGAGTGTTGTTGTTGGAGATGGGGGTTTGTGTGTAACAAGGTGGGGGAGCGAGGCGGCTGGGTGAGGGGATAAATAAAGGGTGTAATTGCAGGGTAGATAATTGTAGAATGTCTGCATTTGTGTTTTCCTCTTCATCAGCAACTCGCATATTTTTCTGAGATGGACAGCTGGCCACAGCAAGACAGTATAGATTAGCCCAATGACTCAACGGCCGCCTGTCAAGTTTGTGTGTGTGCATGTACGTTTGTGTGTGTGTGTGTCTTTACCAGTGCCAGAGGGAAATAGGGAGAGAGAGAGAAAGATAGGAGGACAGAAAGGGAGAGCCAGAAGGAGAGACAGAGCATGAGAGAGAGTTGCCCACAGCACAGCCTGCCATCTCTCAGTTCCAGTCCAGCGCCGGAGGAAATGTAGCCTGATATTAGCTATTAAAGAGCAGATTGTCAAGGGAGCCATGCCAGCTCTGACAGCAGCTGTATGATGGAGCAAGCTGTGGCTAGACGGGGGGGGGGGGTTCAGGCTTGTTCAGCCATCATCAGCATCCCGTTCCCCCCTTCATGTCCCCCTAGCTGGCTGATGCACCTCTCCACCAAAAAAATAAGAAGAAAATCCTGCTTTTGTGTCTCTGTCATGAAAGAGCTGGTTTAAAAAATCGTTCAGTTGGATGTCACAGTAAGTAAGGCTGTGATCACACCAGAAATTGGCAAAGTGAATTTCTTTCATGTTCCAATGCCAAATAAGTTGGACCGGAAGCTTGTCGACCAAAAACAAGTGATACAAATCTGTGATTGAAACCTAGTCATACCAACTCCTTTTGTTTTACGATTGACTGCCATGCTGCATATTTTTTTGTATAGCAATCAGGCATTTCTAGGAGTTGACGAGGTCTGGGGCTAAGCCCAGACCATCTGGGGCTAAGCCCAGACTATCTGGGGCTGAGATCAGCTGAATTTTTTTTGGGTGGCCCCTGCTGTTCTGCCTGGAACTGCCTAAATTTCATTAAATTTTACTGCATTGCATGACTACTGTAGACATTACATTTTATTTCAAATTTAATTTTTAATAGTAATGTTAATTAAGACAATTGCTCTGGACAAAATGGATATCTGCAGGGCAGCAGAGAATTCTCAAACCCATGGCACCAATGTTTAACTATTAATTTATTTTTTATTGTTTTTACATTTTTATTTGACTACTGTAGCTAATGTCTGACACTTTGTGCTGTACAAATGAAATAAACCAGCAGCCTGATGACAGTCGATTAAATTAAACACTTGTTTATTTTTACAACCATTTAGGGAACATCAGGTGTTTTGACCATCTCGCTTTTCTCCAAATTGTGTTACCAACACCCCAAGTATCCTCTATCCTTTAACTTGTGTCATTTATGCCTACATGACAAAATCATCTATTACCCTAAAGGTTGTTCCCAAAACACATTTTTCATATTCACAAAACAATCCATTCTATAAATTGTACTGTATATATACATTTGAAGGATATGTATTTTTTAATTTAATTTAATTTTTTGGGTTTTTTTTGGGATTTCCCCCCTTTTTCTCCCCAATTGTATCCGGCCAATTACACCACTCTTCCGAGCAGTCCCGGTCACTGCTCCACCCCCTCTGCCAATCCGAGGAGGGCTGCAGACTACCACATACCTCCTCCATAATATGTGGAGTCACCAGCCGCTTCTTTTCACCTGACAGCGAGGAGTTTCGCTAGGGGAACTAGTGCGTGGGACGATCACACTATCCCCCCCCCCCCGTTCCCCCTCCCTCCTGAACAGGCACCCCGACCGACCAGAGGAGGCGCTACTGTAGCGACTAGGATGTATACCCACATCCAGCTTCCCACCCGCAGACACGGCCAATACGCCCATTTCACGCAGCGGCCATCTTGGATTTTAAAAAAACCAAGTGGTGGGAACTTAGCCACGCCCCCTTCTTACTCAATCGGAAATCAATGCAGCAGGGGCCAGCAGCAAACATGGTTTGGACTACCAACCTCGAGCACCTACCGTCATTTACCACAATATGAAAACTAAGCTGGATCTTTTCTTTTTCGAGTTCTTTCTGCCTCTCCTGTGCCAGTGAGGAGAGACACACACACAGGGCTGTATTCAAAGAAGCTGTTTAATCACAATAAAATAAAAAATAAGATACATTTAATTTTAATACTGTACATTCAATATTTATACATTAGATTGTCCCATCTACAATATTTTCATTCTTTATCCTTAAACTTTAACAAAACTGTTGGTTCATTTTAAACTAAAATATGTTCGGTCAACTGTCATTCTGTTGTAGCAATAAACTGGAACTCGCTACCAACTCAAATCATCAATTGTTTACTAAACTAAGATAGTGATTGCTCATCTCAAGGTGTGGGCTAAAAAATGGGACTGTACTGAAATGAAGTTAAATATGTTTCAATCTATCTAAGGTTTGTGTGCACTATTTTCTTGTCAGCTGAATTTAACAAAGGTTTAAAACAGTGGTCCCTGAAAATTTGTTAGGAGAGCACACACAGTCCACAGTTGGTTGACTGTTCCACTTAGTGAAAGGGGTATGACTCCATCAAAAATGTGGTACTCCTTTATGCGTCTTATTGACCGTTTGACGTGTATTCTCAAGCCAGCAATACTCTGTGTGTCTGTGAGCTCATCACAGCTTAACTATCCACTTGGACCTAAAAATGCAGGGATGACAAGTTTTACATCTATATTTCATCGAGCAGGTCTATGATAAGGAAGCCCTTATCGGCCATGACCTCATCACCTGACTCTAAAAGGTCCAGAACACCTGACCTCTTAGTTATCTCCTTATCAGAAATACATCCTGAGTATAGATTACTTACCAGGCTAACTGACCCTGAGGGAGTGATCCCAATTAGGGATTTCAGTGTAGTGTTACTTTTATAATGGGAGTATGTCATGGTGTTCAAAACCTTCGAACTAGCTGTCTTAATGCGGATCTCTGTGCAGTCTAGTATCACTCTTGTGTTTGGGTAGAATTCCCTGAATACTGGTGGCATTAGCTCGTCTACTGCTGCTCTACTTGGCCATATTGGGAGGGTCCCTAACATAAAGAGCAAATAGTTGGCCCACGTCGTACAGTTCCTGCTGACTGTGGCCGGCGACTCATTGAATCGTACAGATAAATCCAGAGCAAAAAAGCCCTGCCTCACACGGCACAAGAACAGGAAAAACTGATCAATCAGCGATAAATGCTCTGCATGGAAGCCAGACACAGAAATGTGTTCTAGGTTATGGCTGTTCCTTTGCATTTGAGTCCATCACACCATGGACTCTGCAGTAGGCTGTAAAGCTAGGAAGAGTGCTTTGAGGGTGTGGTAATCCTTAAAGCCAGTGTAAAACCTGATCAGATTGAGCGCACAGTGGAAGCGTTCTAGACCAAAACGCTCACTTTTCAGCTTTTTATTTTCGTCCTCCAGGAAAGCGATGCGTTTCTTTACTGCGTCAAGCTGGTCTTCCACAGAAAGGGGCTTCACGTCGTAGTCATGATCAGGTAGAGTCGCCCAAATCTCACTGGACACACGAGGATATGTCATACATGTGGGAAGCAATATAAATCCACACATTTTCCTGTTATCAAGATGATGTGTCAGAACAGAGCTATCCACTATTGAAAGATTAGTGAATATATATATATATATATATGTACAAATTATACAATGCAGTAATCTACATGTTTGAAAAATTGTATTGTACTGACAGTAACAACTCGACTATCTCCCTCATGTTCCTCTTCATGTTCCTCTTCATCTTCTTCCACTATTAAGTCACCAATGCGACTACAAACAGGAGCAAACATTTTTTTAACGTCAAACTTCTGTCTCCCTTCTAATGTTTTAGTCACAGTGAAACTGGTCACCCCAATATTATTTAACTGGCTGTACATGGTGCAACCTCTGCAGCTCAATGCATACAGTAAATAAATTCATGAAAATGTCCGGTTTTCTGTGGTAGGTTTGCGTGTTGCTGAACTGTTACATATTATATTTTTACCGATCTCAAGCAAGCCAGCTGCTTTATCAGTGATGTTAATGGCAAGACACTGCTACGTGTCTTTGAAGTTAATGGCCTCATTCTCTCATTCCCACTTGCTGTGGAAATTAGCTTATAAGAACACAATCTGAGATAAGTACATGGTGGGATATATTCATTTTCACTTCATATAATTTACTGTTGTTTTTTTTCTGGTTGTTATGAGCTCTCCATTTCCATGGAAATACATTTGGAATATTCAAAAAAGCGAGATTCATGAGCTTGGTGTTTTACTGTAAGACAGATTGTAACCTGACATCAACCCTGTCTGTCACGTATCAGGAAAGAACCCAAAAGCAGACGGGACAACCAGGTAAGGGAAGAATCAAGTCTTTATTGAAGTAACCGATCTCAGGGGTAGAGCAGGAGTTGGCTCAGTGGCAGGTAGGCAGGCAGGCAGAAGTCCATGAAAGGCGACGTTCCAGCGAAGACTGGTCCTTAGTGGAGGCCTTTTAAGGGTGAGGGCGATTGCTTGATAGTCAGCTGGCGTGCCGGGGTGAAGGGGGGGTCAGCAGGTGTCAGCTGGTGTAGCAGGTGTCAGCTGGTGTAGCAGGTGTCAAGGGCGATCGCTTTGATGTCAAGGGCGAGAGGCTGTGATGGTACCCCCCCTCCGAGGGGCGCCACCGGGCGACCTACCAGGCCTTTCAGGGTGCGTCCTGTGAAAGTCCCGGATGAGGTTCGCGTCCAGGACAAGGCGACGAGGGACCCAACACCTCTCCTCCGGGCCATATCCCTCCCAGTCCACGAGATACTGCAGGCCGCGACCGCGGCGACGAGAGTCCAGGAGACGACGAACGGTGTAAGCCGGATGATCGTTGATCATACGAGGAGGTGGGGGCGGGGGGGCCGGAGGAACTAGAGGACTGGTAGAGACATGTTTGAGGCAGGACACATGGAAAGAAGGGTGAACCCGGAGAGTGCAGGGCAGCTTCAGACGGACCACAGAGGAGTTAATGACTTTGACAATGGGAAAGAGACCAATATACCTGGGGGACAGTTTTTTAGCGTCCGATTTCAAGGGTAGGTCCTTGGTAGAGTCATACCTGGTCACCGGGGGAGTAGTCTGGAGCGGGGGTGCGATGACGATCTGCCAAGCGCTGGTAACGGCCCGAGGCCCTGAGCAGTGCAGCACGGGCTCGCCGACATGTCCGACGGCACCGACGGACATGGGCCTGGACCGACGGAACCGGAGTGTCTACCTCTTGAGAAGGAAAAAGGGGGGGCTGATAGCCGTAAAGGCATTGAAAAGGGGACAACCCAGTAGCAGATGATGGCAAGGTGTTATGGGCATATTCTACCCAGGGAAGTTGTGAGGACCAAGAGGATGGGTTGGCAGACACCAGACAGCGGAGAACAGTCTCCAATGCCTGGTTGGCCCTCTCGGCCTGGCCGTTGGTCTGAGGATGGAACCCCAATGACAGGCTGACGGTGGCACCGATGGCAGAGCAGAAAGCCTTCC
Organism: Lampris incognitus; assembly: GCF_029633865.1. NCBI lineage: Eukaryota > Metazoa > Chordata > Actinopteri > Lampriformes > Lampridae > Lampris > Lampris incognitus. Next base: position 46,893,752 of record NC_079219.1, read on the forward strand.
AGACAGCAGAAGTGAACTGGTGAACTGTGGGCCACGGTCAGACCCTATATCACGGGGAAGACCGTGGACCCGGAAAGCCTCCCTGACCAGCAGATTCGCAGTCTCTCGGGCCGAAGGCAGTTTAGACAAGGGCAAAAAGTGAGCAAATCTACTGAAGCGATCAACAACAGTCAGTACAACGGTGTTACCGTTGGAGGCGGGCAGACCAGAGACGAAATCCAAGGACAGATGCGACCAGGGACGGTGTGGAACAGGCAGGGGGCGCAGCAGACCGGCACTGGCCCGAGTGGAGGGCTTATTCTGGGCACAAACAGGACAGGCAGAAACAAAAGACCCAGTATCCTTCGTCATGGAAGGCCACCAGAACCGCCTGCGGAGGAAGGCTAGGGTACGGGTTACTCCAGGATGGCAGGTGAGTTTGGAAGAGTGAGCCCACTGCAACACGCTAGATTTAACAGCGTCTGGAACAAACAAGCGCCCCGGGGGGACCGTTACCTGGGTCAGGCTGAGTCTGTTGTGCTGCCATGACCTCCCTTTCAATGTTCCAGGTAACAGCCGCAGCCACAACCACACAAGTAGAGGGGACGATGGTGTCGGGTTGGAGCTTGGGCTCAGACTCCTCCCCATGCACACGAGACAGAGCATCAGGCTTGGCATTCCTGGAGCCAGTTCTGTACGTCAAAGAAAAATTAAAACAACCAAAAAAGAGCGCCCACCTGGCTTGGCGCGCAGTGAGTCGCTTTGCTGACTGGATGTATTCCAGGTTCTTATGGTCAGTCCACACTATAAAAGGAAGCTCAGACCCCTCCAGAAAATGTCGCCATTCCTCCAGTGCCAATTTCACCTCCAGGAGCTCACGATTCCCCACATCATAGTTCCTTTCAGCTGGGGAGAGACAGCGAGACAGGAAGGCACAGGGGTGTGTCTTGCCATCCTCACTGGAGCGTTGAGAAAGGACCGCCCCCACCCCAATCTCAGAGGCGTCCACTTCTACAACAAACTGCTTGGTTGGGTCTGGCTGGATGAGGATAGGAGCTGTGGGGAAGCGGTGCTTGAGGGCTTGGAAAGCTGCCTCTGCTACAGGGGTCCACAGGAACGGTCTGGAGGTGGAGGTAAGAGCGGTTAGTGGGGCCGCAACGCGGCTGTAATTGCGGATGAACCGTCTGTAGAAGTTGGCAAACCCGAGGAACCTCTGAAGCTGGTTACGGTTGGTCGGGCTTGGCCACTCAAGAACCGCTCTGACCTTGGCGGGGTCCATTCTCACCTGCCCATCGGCCACGATGTAGCCCAGGAAGGTGACTGAAGGGGCATGTAATTCGCACTTCTCTGCTTTTACGAAAAGGCGGTTCTCCAGAAGCCGTTGAAGGACTTGGCGGACGTGCATGACATGCTCTGACAGGTCTCTGGAAAAAATCAGGATATCATCCAGGTAAACAAAAACGAAACGATCCAACATGTCACGTAGGACGTCATTGACCAGACTCTGGAAGACAGCTGGGGCATTAGTGAGACCAAACGGCATCACCAGATATTCAAAATGCCCCAGGGGGGTGTTGAAGGCAGTCTTCCATTTATCTCCGTCTCGAACCCGGACCAGGTGGTAAGCATTGCGGAGGTCTAGTTTAGTGAACACTGTGGCTCCCTGGAGAGAATCAAAAGCAGAAGTCATGAGGGGCAGAGGGTACTTATTCTTGACTGTGATGTTATTGAGGCCTCTATAGTCAATACACGGCCGGAGGGTCTTGTCCTTCTTGGCCACAAAAAAGAACCCCGCACCAAAGGGTGATGATGACGGGCGAATAAGACCAGCAGCCAAGGAGTCCTTGAAGTACCTCTCCACGGACTCCCGCTCAGGCTTGGAGAGGCTATATAGGCGGCTGCTGGGGAGGGGAGCGCCCGGCAGCAGGTCAATAGCGCAATCATAGGGGCGATGAGGAGGCAGGGAGAGAGCTTGCTGCTTGTTGAACACGGCTTGGAGGTCATGGTACTCTGGAGGCACCAGTGACAGGTCAGAGGTCTCAGAGCTTGGCACCTGACAGGGGACAGACTGAGGCAGAGCAGACTGGAGGCATATGGCATGACAGACGGGACTCCAACTTGAAATTCTGGCCGATGACCAATCAATATGGGGACTATGCTTAACCAGCCAGGGATGACCAAGTATAATGGGAACAAAGGGAGAATTGATAACGAAAAAACTTAACTCCTCTTGATGGTTTCCCGACAACAGGAGGCGCACAAGCTCGGTCTTAGAGGTTATCCGGGCCAGGAGACGTCCATCCAGGGCATTAGCTTCAAGAGGCTGGTCCAGACTCACAGTGGCAAGACCTAGCTGCTTCACAACACTTGCATCCAAAAAGCTTTCATCAGCTCCAGAGTCAATTAAAGCCAAAAGTTTAGTGGACTGACCTTTAAAACTGATGGTAGCTTGCAACTGGCTACGTGGACGAGGAGACAGAGGGCAGACAGTTGGGCTCACGAGGATCCTCCCCCTCCCTCGTGAGCCTGCTAGTTTGACGGAATGGTGAGGGCAGGAGGCAAGAAAGTGACCAGGCTGACCACAATACAAGCAGCTGTTCTCGGTGATGCGGCGTTGACGCTCCTCCGGGTTGAGCCGGAAGCGGCCGAGTTGCATCGGCTCCGAAGCTGGGAAAGAGTCACGCCTCGGGCTTTCTAGGAGGATGGCAACTTCAGTCGAGCGAGCTCGGCCCCCAGAGTTTAGAGGTGTGGCCCGTGGTAAGTTGTTGTGACCAGGAAGGCGGCGCGTCCTCTCTCGCCTCCGCTCCCGGAGACGGTTGTCCACACGAATGGCCAGGGTAACCAATTCCTCCAACTCTCCGGGCTCGGGGAAGGAAACCAATTCATCCTTTATGGATTCGCTTAGCCCGTTGGAAAAGCCGGCCTGGAGGGACTCGTTGTTCCATCCGCTCTCCGCTGATAGCGTACGGAACTCAACTGAGTAGTCAGCGACGCTGCGGGAACCCTGGTGGAGAGAGATCAGTCTTTTTGACGCATCCTTTCCCCGCACGGGATGATCAAAAACCTGGCGAAAAGCAGTGGTGAACTCAGCGTAGGATGAGGAAGTGGAGGCCCGCATCTCCCACACCGCTGTAGCCCAATCCAGGGCGCTTCCCTGGAGAAGACCCATGATGTAAGCGACTTTGGCTCCATCCGTGGAATATGACTGGGGCTGCTGGTTAAACACAATCTCACACTGCATCAAAAAAGGGCGACAAAGTCCAAAATCTCCATCATACTTATCGGGCGGGGCAACCCATGGTTCCTTAGCCGAAGTTGATGGCGCTGGGGGTGGTGGAGCTGGAGGGGCGGATCCCGGGCTAGCGGAGGCACTAAGTTGGGTCTGGATTCCGGAGATCTTTGAGCTGAGCCCACGGAGGGCGTCAGCCATCCCCTGTAGCACCTGGCTGTGCCGGCCGAGGACCGATTCCTGGTTGGCTACAGCCTGGCAGACCGTGGCCAGGTCTGTGGTGGAATGGTCTGCTGGATCCATAGTGGCTGGAACGTCCTGTCACGTATCAGGAAAGAACCCAAAAGCAGACGGGACAACCAGGTAAGGGAAGAATCAAGTCTTTATTGAAGTAACCGATCTCAGGGGTAGAGCAGGAGTTGGCTCAGTGGCGGGCAGGCAGGCAGAAGTCCATGAAAGGCGACGTTCCAGCAAAGACTGGTCCATAGTGGAGGCCTTTTAAGGGTGAGGGCGATTGCTTGATGGTCAGCTGGCGTGCCGGAGTGAAGGGGGGTCAGCAGGTGTCAGCTGGTGTAGCAGGTGTCAGCTGGTGTAGCAGGTGTCAAGGGTGATCGCTTTGATGTCAAGGGCAAGAGGCTGTGACAGTCGTTTGTATTCATAATGAACATGTATACGGGCTTACTGCGCATATTAAGTGACATTCTCCTGTTCTCGTTCAAGTCACCAGTTCTACCTGCACTAAAAAATGATGAATTAAATAAACGTTTTTATTTGTATGAATTTATGTGTCATTTATCAGATCAGACCCCCGTCCCTACCCCAACCAAACCCCAACCACCGCCGCCGCCAAAATCTCACTCTGAACTCAGTTCAAAACTTGAGAGCCCTGCTTACAGGTGTGCAGGCGTTTGGGGAAGCGGTGAAGGATTTATCTCTTTCCCTTCTTTGATAGGAGTTGCAGGATGGTACACAGCAGTAGATGTTGCTTCCAGCAGTGTTTTCAATGTAGGAAGAAGGGGGCGTGGCTAAAGTCCCACCGCTTGGTTTTTTTTTAATCCAAGATGGCCGCGGCGTGAAATGGGCGTATTGCGTCTGTAGGGACGCCGGACCAAGCCGTAGAAGACACGGGGATTCGAACCGACGATACCCGTGTTGGTAGGCAACAGAATAGACCGCTACGCTACCCGGACGCCCCTTCAATGATATTGCAGCGAATTCAGGGGAGCAGCCCGGGTACCGCCACAGCCGGGACGCGAACCCGTATCTCCCGCACCGCGGGCGACAACGTTAACCAGTCGACTAAAGGGTCAGACCCGTTAGCCAAGGGCTAACGTGTATACTTATTTGTGCACGTTACACTACCCCACTCCTTCAGGAAGCGCGTCCCCGCGCTTCAGCGTATCAGCTCCCTCACGCGTCTGGTGGCACGCGCTTCCGATGACCTCACGGTCTCACCATCCCACTTTTGACACTAATGCAGCGAATTCGGAAGACAGCTCGGCCGGACCGCGAACTCGGATTTCTTGCACCGCGGGCGACAACTTTAACCAGTCGGCTAAAGGGTCTAGTCTTATAAGTTATGGAATTGTTTTGTTTGCATACTAAAATATGCATACACTTACTGTGCGGTTCCATCATTTTCTTGTTTCACAATCAGTAATTTAAATTTCGTTTGTTCGACTCAGCAGTCATTTTTAATTCATTCGTTGGTGTCAGTAAATTTAAATTTGTAACCATAGCAACATGACTGGCATGGCAACTGTCACTGCGGAAGAATGTGTCAGGGTGGGCATGCATCATCTACACTGGATGTAGCTAAATATTTATCTCAAGGCTGGACGTAGCTAAGCCAAGTGACTCTACATCCACGCACAGGCAGCAGTAAGGGTTGGGGGTGCTTTTTCCTCTGTCAGGAAGATTCAGGGCTAGTCAAAAAGCATTCTCGGCTAAAGCCCCAGAAGCCCGATGTTTACAATGCCACTGATAGCAATTTATATTTTGGCCGTTCAAGTAGTGTAAAACTGGGTGATGAGACACTCCTAAAACGTTAGCTTCCTCTCGTTTGAACTCTTGCAACCACCCCGTCAGAGGTCAACAGAGTGAAAGCAGCTCTGTTATTGGTCGATGGCGAGAAGTATAACTTTACACAAAGGGTCGAGGTAAATTTGCTTGTAACTGGGAAGCGAATTTGCTTATCGCAATAAACCCAATGATATGTAGTGAACTCCTTGATAAATTTTGCATTCACTAATACAGACTATAACCTAACAAACCACGATGGGTTGTGATTAAGACTGGCTCCGTACCTGTGCTAACATGTAACATCTATTCCAAACATGCTGCAATGCGACAGTGGAAGACTGCAGTCCAACACAATAAATAAATAAATAAACAGAGAACATAACATAATATTGCAATGCCCTGTATTGCTCAAATAGGGAGTAGATTTCAAGTCCACGTCTCGTCTTGGATTTAGTAGCATAATGACTCAGACTTGACTGGATCTCAAACAGCTCATGATTACCTGAGATAACTGTTCAGGACCGGTCAAGTACAGGATTTGAATTTACTTTATTTTTATTTTTGAAATGAATATCAGATTTCCCCCGAGGAGATCATTAAAGTGCAATCTATTTTTATCATTAATTGATATCTGTGAAACAGTGGAAAATTGGAATCTGAAACATTCTTTCCTTGGTGGAAGAAAAAAAAACCTTAATAAATGTGACAGTGTAGTAAAATTGTGACTTTAACTGCAATACTAAACTACTACAGTTACAGTCACTATGTTTAATTGGACTTACACTTTTCTGGTGTCAGTTGAGGTTTTGGGCTCACTGGTCTTAGATTGGAATTCACTCCCTCTATAGACTTGGTCTGGACTTGGGTGGTCTTGAGTTAAAGACTACTTCACAGGTTGCACATGTCAACGCACATACAGTGTGATGTCGTTTGGTTCCATCTCTGTTTCAACAACATTTAGCTGGTGTGCACTCACTTCCAAAGTACCACAATTGGCCTACTGAAACGTGAGGTCACATCTGTTTGACTTTACTTTTTCCAACAATGCCCAAAGAATCTAGTGTGAAATGAAAACCATCCCATAATATGGGTAAGAAACTGTTAGAGGAAATACAGTGGGACTTGAACAGGTTGGGATATACTACTAAACCTAGCATATAGCTAGCAGATATACTCATTTTCATAAGGAAGCAATTTGGACCTCCCCGGTCTCAAACATCTAGTTAGGACAGTTTACGGTGTGATGTTGTGGCCAGTTTACTTACTCATGGTACTATGTCTGGAAGAGGTATAATGTGTTTGTTTGTGGGAATTTAAGCAGCGGCAACTCACTGACCCAGTTTAGTTTCTGTTTCTGTTAATCTTTCTCAGCGGGAAAGAAAGCGGGATGAATTTAATTTGAAATGATAATGCAGTGTAGATTTAGATCCATGATGGGTGCTTCTTTCATATTTTTTTTTCCCAACAGAGAAAGATAATTGTGCTACTGGATGCATTTTTTTCTTTGTGAATGCTAATTGATTTTACCACTTTTATCACTGGATGTTCAACTGTGACTGGAGTTGGCCTTTGTCATTCACTCCCAGACTTCCTGACATGGGATGGATTTTGTCAGGACTCAGGAGCCTGGAGGGAATTTGGTCCTTTAAGTTAATGTGTGGTATAATGGAGTCCAGTCATTTTAATTAAAGAGCTTAATCCAGCATCATTGAGAAAGCTAATTAGAGCTCCTGGGAGTCTCGTGATTGGCTGAAATCCTAAATGGACTGGAACGATTACAGAGCAGCATTTCTATCACAAGAACAAAATCTCCTGGGAGAAATGGGAGGAAGGTGAGGGAGACAAATGGAGGAGAGAGGAACGGTCAGAGTACCCACCTTGTTCTCACCCATTCTCTCCCCATTTTTAACTGCTTACAACGACCTCCCTTCTCTCTGTTTAATTGTGTCCTTACCTGGGTTCTTTTCACCTAATCTCTTCCTCTCTTTCCTCTCTTTCCTCTCACCATCTCTAACCCCCTCACCCTTCTCCTTTATTCTTCACTCCAATTTTTCTCTCACACAATGCTCTCCCTAAACACTCATCTGTCCTATTTTCACCTTCATTTGACTTTTCTCTCGCCCCTTATATATATATATTTCATTTCTATTTCTCATTCTCACTTTTCCGTTCCATCCAGTTCTTCCCCTAACCTCTCGATTTCTCCCTTTCTCTTTTCCCCTTCTCTGCCCCCCCCACACACACCAACTTTAGATTGATTGCAGTCATTACCTCCATTAATGAGAGGGGATTGAGTTCTTACAGGTAGGTCACAAAAAGCTGTTCTGTGGATTACTGAAGGTTTCCTGGAGTGGAGGGCATCCAATGCCAGCCAAAGTACACTTTAATCACTCATCCTTCCAACAGCAAATGGGTCTTTAATGACATGGTTGATGGGTGTGCCACAGCACAATGGGAGAATGCATACATGGTTTAACATGGGATGGCTTCACCAACTGGCCTCGAAGTGAGTTGCTAAATAAAAGATGTCTCCTTACTCACCTCAGCTCTCATTTCTTTATGTGAGGTTTTGTGTGATCTGATCCCTGGTCTTTGTACTTCTTATGCTGTATTTATATTATGACAGAAGACGGCAAACTAGATGTTCCATGTTTTCCAGCACAGCAGTGAGGGAAAATTTGGCTGCCACCAGTGATGAGGGCTGCATCTCGCAAAGTCCAGTGGAAGGTTCCATCGAGAATTTAATTTTCGTAGCTTTTGCCATCATGCCAAGCAGAGGAACAAATTGGATGCTAACTTACTGAGTCGACATGGATGCCGTTTTCTTTTTGGCTGACTCCAAAGTTGAGGCCATCACCATGGTAATGTTTACATGGCTGCATTCCGCCATCTGCCCTGTACCTTCGCTGTTGATAACAATTCCACAATGACACATGGTATGACGGATTTTCAACACCAACACATTATGCTTTCAAAAAGGCAAGATGATTGTTTTCAATGGATAATGTATAGCGGCGCTCTGGACAGTGACCTGCTCTGCCTTGAAATTCTGCGAGGTTTAGGGCACAGCCGCACAGACTTCAACTTGATTGAACTTTGACCTCTGCAAGATGTGTCCAGTGGAATTCCAGCATTTACAGGAGGCAGAATTCAATTTCTTGCTTCTTCCGTATATTTTCCTCTTCGTGACTGAACACGCTCTACTTTTGACAATGCGCAAACTATGTATGTTTGTGATTATGATGTGAAAGCACCCTAAATCCTTGCTTCTTACATTGGTGGACCATTTTACCATGGTAGTTATTCTACTGATGCACTCACTGTGAGCTTCTTTAAATCCAGATATCAGCTAATTAGCCAAAACACAAATGGATCAAAATGAAAGCCTTCCTCTCATGCACAGTTAGGATAGAGGTGTATACACACTGTTTTCAGTGCAAAGGCATTTTGTCACACCAACGTTCACAGACTCGTACTTATTACCCTTTACTTTTCCAGAAAGAAATGCCGTCACGGGGTGGCAGTTGCATTGAAAAGCTGCCCAGAGAAGCAGGTGTGATGACAGCCTTCAGTCTCCAGTGAGCAGGCTGGAATCAAGTGGTTGAATAGCTGTGATTGCAGGTTGTTTTGATGCCTGGCATACTGGGGCAGTGTGTGTGTGTGTGTGGGGGGGGGGTTATTGGCTGTTAATTGCAGAAAGTGGAGAGGCTGCAGCTGATGGCCGGCTCTCAGCATAAACACTATTCATCAGAAGCGACAAGGTGGACTACATCAAGAATAGTTAATTATTCGCTGATTGCAGCAGCTTAAGCTTGTTAGGATGCAACAACATGGAGCCGAATGAAAATCACAAGAAAACTGAAAGGAACTCTCTTTTTAAACAATGAAAAACGCCTTTATCATTAAAACAAACTTTGATGCATTTCGGTATCAAGCCTTCATCAGGGAGTCAAACAGGTCTTGTGGAACAAATGGCCCTTTTCTGGTGGTATTCCACCAATAGGAATCTGCCACTTGGACATGGTGGTGTGGCCTAGAGAGGGTATAGACATAAAAAAAAAGAAAAAGAAAAGAAAAACTCTAGCAGATGGTGTTGTTTTGGCCGACAATATTCATCAAAGCTGAATTAAAGAGCTAGATAGTGAATACAAACAACTGCAAAGGATGCAAAAAACAAATAGATGTGTTCAAAAAACAAAAAGTGTTTACAAGAAAGCAGTAAAATCTAGATCCTCATTTAGGTCTGAGGGTTTAGTAGCCTGTAATTTGTTGATCCAAAAGGCTTCCCGTTGGTTAAGTTTCCTTTGTCTGTCGCCATTTCATATGGAAGATGGGATGTGGTCAGTGCAAAAGACTTGTAAAGGGGATGGGTTACTGTTATGGAAATCCCAATAGTGCCTAGCCGTAGTTTACACTCCCTCTACGGATGGCATATTTGTATTCTGCTAGCCAGCCCTGCAAACGTCTTTTTGTTCTTCGAATGTAAATGACTCTTCAACTGAGACATTCTAGCCTATAAATAACAAACGAAATTTTACAGTTAATGAAATGATTAGCAGTGAACTCCTTCTGTGATGTAAAATCCATAAATGTCTTGGTCTGTGTAACGTGTGTGCAGTGGTTACAGTGGTTACACTTGTAGGACCCCTTGGATTTTGGACCCAACCATGTTTGTTGGGTTTTTGGTTGAAGATGGCTGTGTACCAGTTTATCTTGTAGAGTAGGGCATCTTCTAAAACTGATTAAGGGGAGATCTGACTGAGTATATCATCACTCTCAATCATACTCCAATTCCTATTTATAATCCGTTTAATGTTCTCTGCCTCTGCACTGTATGTTGTGGCAAATACCACTCCCATCTTTGTTTGTTTGGGAGCATTTCTTAGTAATAAAGTTTGCCTGTCCAGGTGGTTGGCTCTAGTATATGCTTTCTGTAGTACTATATCCCCATTCCTGAAAGTGTGACACTATTTCCTTCAATTTGGCCTCAAACTCCTTTTTTCTTTATCAGAAATTCTCTGCACTCCTTGGAACTGGCCTTAAGGCACCTTCTCTTTCAGCCACTTAGCATGAAAGCTCCTGGCATGTAGTATGGTGTTTATGTCTGTTGGTTTCCTAAATATAGGTGTATGCATATCCCTTGATTGTCTTTAAAGATTGTGAGATCTATAAAATGTATGCTGTCCTTGCTGTAATCTAGAGACAGCTTAATGTTCGGGTTAATAATGATCAAAACTATATGGAAAGCTTTTAGTTCTCCCTCTGACCCAGACAAAAACAAACAGACATCATCAATGTACCATTTGTTGAATGTACCATTAAAGACATTTTAGTTGTTAAAAAACAGAGTGCCTTGGAGTTTTCCAGTGAGTTTTGTGTCTACACATATCCCTATCCAAAGAGTACCTCAAACGAACTTTATTGGAGTCCAGGAAGCACTCCTACCCAAGCATTTTTGATGGATTCAGATGAGTTTACCAGTGGTTGTCATTTAAAGAAAAAAACTGAAGAAAAAAAAACACCAAAAAAAAAAAAGGTTTCTAAGATACATGGCATTTGGCACATGTCTCTTAAAGGACATGTCACTTTTGACATATTCATTGTCATGTCTAATCAGGTGTGGTACTGTATGAGGAAGTCGGGAGTTGCAGAGAAGTATGTAGGAGTGGTGCAGGATATGTATGAGGGAGGTGTGACAATGGTGAAGTGTGTGGTTGGAATGACAGATGGGTTCAAGGTGGAGGTGGGATTACATCAAGGATTGGCTCTGAGACCTTTCTTGTTTGCAATGGTGATGGACAGGTTGATGGACGAGATCAGGCAGGAGTCTCCGTGGACTATAATGTTTGCGGATGACACTGTGATCTGTAGCGAGAGTAGGGTGCAGGTTGAGGAGAGCCTGGAGAGGTGGAGGTATGCACTGGAGTAGAGGAATGAAAGTCAGTAGGAGCAAGATGGAATACATATGCGTGAATGAGAGGGAGGACAGTGGAATGGTGAGGATGCAAGAAGTAGAGGTGAAGAAGGCCTATGAGTTTAAATATACTGCTCAAAAAAATAAAGGGAACACCTAAAAACACAATATAGACCTCGATGAATGAAATATTTCAGCTGAAAATCTTTATTTATTAGACAGAGGAATGTGTTTAGAGCAAAATAACCAAAGAATGATCAATGGAAATCAAAATCATTAGCCCATTAAGGTCTGGATTCAGAATCATACTCAAAATCAAAGTGGAAAATGAGAACATAGGCTGATCCAACTTCTGTGGAAATTCCTCAAGACGATTCAAAATGAGGCTCAGTAGTGTGTGTGGCCTCCACGTGCCTGTATGCACTCCCTACAACGTCTGGGCATGCTCCTGATGAGACGACGGATGGTCTCCTGAGGGATCTCCTCCCAGACCTGGATCAGGGCATCGGTCAACTCCTGGACAGTCTGTGGTGCGACATCGCGTTGGCGGATGGTACGAGACATGATGTCCCAGAGGTGCTCAATTGGATTCAGGTCTGGGGAACGTGCAGGCCAGTCCATAGCATCAATGCCCTCGACATACAGGAACTGCTGACACACTCTGGCCACATGAGGACGAGCATTGTCATGCATGAGCAGGAACCCAGGGCCCACTGCACCAGCATATGGTCTGACAATGGGTCTGAGGATCTCATCCCGGTACCTAATGGCAGTCATGGTACCTCTGGCTAGCACGTAGAGGTCTGTGCGGCCCTCCAAGGATGTGCCTCCCCAGACCATCACTGACCCACCGCCAAACCGGTCATGCTGGAGGACGTTGCAGGCAGCAGAACGTTCTCCACAGCGTCTCCAGACTCTCTCATGTCTGTCACATGTGTTCAGTGTGAACCTGCTCTCATCTGTGAAGAGCACAGGGCGCCAATTGCGAATCTGCCAACCAAGATGTTCTCTGGCAAAGGTCAATCGGGCTGCACGGTGTTGGGCTGTGAGCACAGGCCCCAATTGTGGACGTCGGGCCCTCATACCATCCTCATGCATTCTGTTTCTCACTGTTTGAGCAGAAACCTGCACATTAGTGGCCTGTTGAAGATCGTTTTGTAGGGCTCCGGCAGTGCTCCTCCTGTTCCTCCTTGCACAAAGGACCAGATAGCGGTCCTGCTGCGGGTTTGTTGTCCTCCTGCGGCCCCCTCCACGTCTCCTGGTGTACTGGCCTGTCTCCTGGTACCTCCTCCATGCTCTGGACACTGTGCTGGGAGACACATCAAATCTTCTTGCCACAGCACGCATTGATGTGCCATCCTGGATGAGCTGCACTACCTGAGCAACTTCTGTAGGTTGCAGATACCGCCTCATGCCACCTCTAGTGGTGCGGGCACTAGCAAAATGAAAAACTAACCAAAGATCGGCCAGAAAAGATGAGGACAGGCAAATGGTCTGTGGCCACCACCTGCAAATCCATTCCTGTTATAGGGGTTGTCTTGCAAATTGTCTAATTTCCACCAGGTGGAAATTAGACAATTTACCAAAAGGTGAAATTGATTCACAAATCAGTGTTGCTTCCTAACTGGACAGGTTGATATCTCAAAAGTGTGATTGACTTGGAGCTACATTGCATTGCTTATGTGTTCCCTTTATTTTTTTGAGCAGTGTACTTGGGGTCAACTGTCCAAAGTAACGAGGAGTGCAGAAGAGACGTGAAGAAGAGAGTGGGGCAGGGTGGAGTGGGTGGAGAAGAGTGTCAGGAGTGATTTGCGACAGAAGGTTACCAGCAAGAGTTAAAGGGAAGGTTTACAAGATGGTTGTGAGACCAGCTATGTTATATGGATTGGAGACAGTGGCACTGACGAAAAGACAGGAGGTGGAGGTAGAGGTGGCAGAGTTGACGATGTTAAGATTTTCATTGGGAGTGATGAAGGAGGACAGGTTTAGGAACAGTTATATTAGAGGGACAGCTCAGGTTGGATGGTTTGGAGACAAAGCAAGAGAGGCAAGATTGAGATGGCTTGGACATGTGTGGAGGAGAGATGCGGGGTATATTGGGAGAAGGATGCTGAATATGGAGCTGCCAGGGAAGAGGAAAAGAGGAAGGCAAAAGACGGTTTATGGATGTGGTGAGGGAAGACATGCAGGTGGATATATACATATATATACACACACACACACACACACACACACACACACATATATATATATATATATATATATATATATATATATAAATATAGATGTAGGAAACAAAAAACTTGAATACTAGCAGAACAAGCCTGTTTCGTGAGCCACACACTCATCAGCTGCCAAGGTGGCTAAACAACAAAGAAAGGGTGCTCTCGTCACGGTGACGAGAGATGACAATGGCAAAACAGAGATATACTATGTCGGTCTAACATAGGGAACATTTAAAAAGAGGTTTAATGCACACGTGTAGCTTTGAAACAACCATTTAAAGAACCGTTTAAAGAATGTAACATCTTTAATTCATTATATTTGGTCATTGGTGGACAGAAACTTTAATTATTCAACCACCTGGAAAATCCTCTCAAAGAACAATGCATATTCAACCAGTAGTAAAATGTGCAATCTATGTCTAACTGAAAAATATGTTATCATTTGCAAACCATAAATGTCCACATTGAATAACAGGAATGAATTGACCAGCAGTTGCAGACATAGATATAAGCACCTATTTTGTAATTACAAATATATCATGACAAAAGACAAATCACCCCCCCCCCAAGTTGGACCATTAGTGATCACGTGTTTTTGAAAATTTTGTACTTGCACATCGCCCTTCCCCATTGGTCAATGTGCATGTGATGTGCATGACGACGCAGTAGATGGTATGTCCTTCCTTGAGTAGTTTCATTGACAGCTGATGATTGCTTATAGCATGAAACAGGCTTGTACTGTCTCATAGAGAATTTACTTGACTAACTGGAATATATACACTCACTGGCCACTTTATTAGGTACACCTTGCTAGTACCGGGTTGGATCCCCTTTTGCCTTCAGAACTGCCTTAATCCTTCGTGGCATAGATTCAACAAGGTACTGGAAACATTCCTCAGAGAGTTTGGTCCATATTGACATGATAGCATCACGCATTTGCTGCAGATTTGTCGGCTGCACATCCGTGATGCGAATCTCCCGGTCCACCACATCCCAAAGGTGCTCTATTGGATTGAGATCTGGTGACTGTGGAGGCCATTTGAGTACAGTGAACTCATTGTCATGTTCAAGAAACCAGTCTGAGATGATTCGAGCTTTATGACATGGCGCGTTATCCTGCTGGAAGTAGCCATCAGAAGATGGGAACACTGTGGTCATAAAGGGATGGACATGGTCAGCAACAATACTCAGGTAGGCTGTGGCGTTGACACGAGGCTCAATTGGTACTAAGGGGCCCAAAGTGTGCCAAGAAAATATCCCCCATACCATTACACCACCACCACCAGCCTGAACCGTTGATACAAGGCAGGATGGATCCATGCTTTCACGTTGTTGACGCCAAATTCTGACCCTACCATCCGAATGTCGCAGCAGAAATCGAGACTCATCAGACCAGGCAACGTTTTTCCAATCTTCTATTGTCCAATTTTGGTGAGCCTGTGCGAATTGTAGCCTCAGTTTCCTGTTCTTAGCTGACAGGAGTGGCACCCGGTGTGGTCTTCTGCTGCTGTAGCCCATCTGCCTCAAGGTTCGACGTGTTGTGCGTTCAGAGATGCTCTTCTGCATACCTCGGTTGTAGTGAGTGGTTATTTGAGTTACTGTTGCCTTTCTATCAGCTCGAACCAGTCTGGCCATTCTCCTCTGACCTCTGGCATCAACAAGGCAGTTTTGCCCACAGAACTGTTGCTCACTGGATATTTTCTCTTTTTCGGACCATTCTCTGTAAACCCTAGAGATGGTTGTGCGTGAAAATGCCAGTAGATCAGCAGTTTCTGAAATACTCAGACCAGCCCGTCTGGCACCAACAACCATGCCACGTTCAAAGTCACTTAAATCACCTTTCTTCCCCATTCTGATGCTCGGCTTGAACTGCAGCAGATCGTCTTGACCATGTCTACATGCCTAAATGCATTGAGTTGCTGCCATGTGATTGGCTGATTAGAAATTTGCGTTAACAAGCAGTTGGACAGGTGTGCCTAATAAAGTGGCCGGTGAGTGTATATATATAATATTTGTCCTGGGTAAGATGCTAAACTGCAACCGCAGGCTGTAGAGGGGTAGCACCTTACCTCAGCAACAGCCCTTTGGCTAAGGACGACGTCCCTACTGATAGATCTGGTCCTCCTGCATGCCTGTATGGTACTTCCCATGGTGCCCAGTCCAGCCAACACACTGGGATAGGATAAGGGAACTCTGATTTCAAATCCACCTACTGCCTTGTGGTTTGATGCCTCTTTAGGCAAAGGCTGGGAGAAGGTAACTCTGAATTTAAATCCCCGGGCACAGTCTACCCAGCTGTCAGTACCCAGTAAGGGTAAACCAGTCAATTCGGCAGCGGTTCCGGCAACCGGCAGCTCCGTTTGTCAACTCGACAGCAGTTCTGGCAAAAAGCAACAGGATTCCTCTGCGGCCGTCTCGGCTACACTGTGCCACCGAACAACAGAGGATCTTGCCAAGGGACACTATGGAGCACCAAGTGGTGTCGTCATCTAGGGCGCAGCTTCACATGTGCCCCTGACCAAGGCGATGGGAGGAAATAACTGGAGTTGGTCCCCGGGCGCTGCACGGCGGCTGCCCACTGCCCCTAGCTACACAGCTAGGATGGGTTAAATGTAGAAAGTGAATCTCATTTGTATGTATGTACAAAGTGACTAATAAAAATATTCTAATATTTTTTTTTCAACACGGATAGAGGAAAAAAGTTTTAATGTTCTGCCCCTCATTAGTTGAGCCTTATAACTCCATTGACGGTTTCAGGGGGGAAAAAACGCTATATAGTATATATATATATATATATATATATATATATATATATATATATATATATATATATATCCATGAAACATGGATGATAGCACTGCATTTTAGATTTGAGACTTTACCTGCAACTCTTCTCCAATGTGCAATGGTAGGTTAGAAATGAGGAGTCTAGCATAATTATCATTAAAACAAAGCAATCACAGCTAACCCTTCAAAATTTTCTATTATCTGAAATACCAAATTAACTTTTACCAGTAATTTTTCCCAGTTAAGGATTTATTTTCAATTTCCTCCATCTATATTCATAAAGCAGTGTTTCCAGATGGGATGGATGAATTGTTAAATCTATGATAGATATTGTTTCTCTCAATATCACGCTGCAGGTCCTGACCTCGTTGCTGGGATAAATAAGAGCCATACATAATATCTTACAAAAACACCATGACACATTTCACTATTGATTTGCTTTCCTGCCTGGCTGATCTTCATTCCACAATGCAGGAGTTTGTTGAAGTGAGAGGCACCGGCATCGATCAGGAGATGACTCCTGAGTAAAATTTCATTTTGGTAAACTTTGAAGCTGTTCAGTGTTTTCTATACATTGACATGTGATGTTGTTCTGATGGATCAAAAATACTGATCCTTGGCTGACTCTCCTTCCAAAACGTCGACATTATTCTGAGCTCAACAGCAGTTTTTGTACCTGTTAATGGGCCCTGTTTGTAAGTGGCACTTTGGAACAATGGATGAAATGTGTTGTCATTTTGCAGTATTGCTTCATTTCTACAGTGCACAAAGTCTGTAAATTTCATTCCTGTATGTAATTATCATTCATCGCATGGCATAAAAGCAGTTAAGAAACTCTATTCTCTAATAACTCTCTTGCGGGCTTTGAAAAATTACCATTTTTAAACATCCATCTTCTTCTGTTATCTCTAAAGACCTCTTGGTAGAACAACATTATAGGAATAATGCATTGTTTTACCCAAAAAAGATAAACTTCATAATTTCAAGGGGCTTTATCTATTTCCCTTTGCAGATGGCATCCCTGGCATAACCTCCCTCCCACCCTCCTCTTCAATGAGAGTCACACAACCGCTAATGTCCATGGCAAACCCCATGATGTCTATGATGGCGCCCTTAGCATCAGCACCAGCCTCAGGTGCCACCATAGCTGCAGAACCTACCTCAGCTGTCAGGGGGGAAGAAAAGGTGCAGAAGCCCAGCTCACCCTCAGAAGCAGACTTGGAACATGAGGTGGAAATGGACGCAGAGACGGAGGAGGAGAAAGCAAGACGTCTTCTGTACTGTTCGCTCTGCAAAGTGGCCGTCAACTCGGCCTCACAGCTGGAGGCTCACAACAGCGGTGAGTGACGAGTCCTGACATTTCCACTGTGTCCCTGAGGGCCTACGAGTCGGGTCACTCACCCTTTACTTTCCGCAGTTTACTGCTTGTGGCAGTGCAAAGCATTTCCAGTGAAGAGTCGTGTCCATCAATTGATCTTGAGTTTCTGCAGCAATGGTGACATAATTATTTGCTCATAGTCAAAAAAGGGACCATTAATGAGTATGTTGTGTTCTATAACATGATACAATTTCCACAAAGTCCCCCAGCATCCGGGCTGGAATGCATTTGTCATTGAATTAGGTATTCAAAAAAATGAATGAAATAATAATTATTGCAAATAGTAATTCTATACATGATTGTGTAGTGACTTACTTGCAGGTTAGATATTCATCATGGGGGCAAGAGACGGTCCCTTTAAGACAGTGGGCGGGGGTTAGCAAGGGGTATTGCGGGTAGAGACGAGGCTGAGGTTTTTAGCATAATAAACTGTTGACTTAGGTTTGTTGGTGAAAATAAACAACCCCACAGCTGTGTGGTCAAAAGGAGAAGTGGTCTCGTCTCCTTTCTTTCATCCTTCACAATAGACATTTATTTGGATTTATTTGCTAGAAACACATGACAATTGGGATATTGTGTGACAAAAGGTATCTGGATTTACCTGTAGCTCACCTTTGCTTTGAAACACTTGGGGAAAAATTAAGATGGTAAAATTACACTCACAGTTCCAATGTCCTGAGTGCCATGTAACCGGCCACCATAAGCATGATGTATGAGGCTCCCATATGGGCTGGACCCAGAACACTGTACTGTAAGCCCCACAGGCAGGGTGTATTAGAAGCACATTAAATATAGCTTACCACTGAGCATGTCATCTTCAAAAGCATCCCCAAGTGAAGGCTCATTGGCTGATGGATCTTCTCAATCTCTTTCTATTCGGCAGGTACAAAGCACAAGACGATGCTTGAGGCCAGGAGTGGAGTGGGCTCCATCAAGTCATTTCCCCGGCCAGGAGTAAAGGGCAAACTCGCCACTCCCACCAAACTGTCGACAGGCCTGCAGAACAAAACGTTTCACTGTGAGACGTGTGATGTGCACGTCAACTCGGAGACTCAGCTAAAACAGGTGGGGGAGAGAGAGAGATACAGACTTGTGTGTACACTGGGAAATGGGCTGGTACAGATTCAGTGTGAAAATGTTCATCTTTTATCTTGATTGCTCATAGCGTTCACATCGAAAAGTTACATTTAGATTAAAAGAGCTTAAAGACAGAGGAGATTGTTTTTGAATCACATTATTAACATATGAATGCTCATTATTTCAGTAGATCAGAGATTTTTAAATTGCAAGACAGTCAGCCTCCCTTCAGGGAACCTCAAGTCACCAGGTTCTCTCCCTTTTTGATTAAAGGCATAATAATAATAATAATAATAATAACCCACTCCTTTTGAAATAAAGGGTTGTAACCATAAAGGGTTTGAACATGTTTATTTTGAAGACTCAGTCATATTACAATATCCCACATTTTAATAAAAATCAAAAAATGTGGTTAAGAATTATTGTATTGGTCAGTGCCTACTTATGAATTTTTCGGGAGTGAAAAAAAAAGAAAATTGAACATCAAGTTTTAACAAAACAGAATGGAGAACATGAAAATGTACACAACCCACTGGTGTGCAATGCTGCTTCCCAAAACCATGCATAAGGGCTTAGCCTGACCTGTTAAAGCTGGGGTAGGCAGTTTTTTTTTTCTTAGGGCACAGTCACACGTGTGAAATTAACATTGGTGAATTTTCATCTCCAATTCACTTCCATTCTGTGTGAGCGAAGGGGCCATTAAAACTGGCTACGAGTGATGCAGCACGTTGTGGCATACTGTTTTGAGGTGAACTTGTTGGATGGCCTGTTTGTATTTACCTCCTGTTGTTAGCGTTGAAAAGTGCTCTGTTATATTATGAAAAGTGCTCTGTTATGTTATGAAAAGTGCTCTGTTATGCACAAGGAATGTTTCCAGTCTGATCTCGAGTGCACAGCTGATAGGTATGTTGTTTGTTTATATGATGGTTTCAGTGTGGAAAAAGAGTGTCCAATGCGACGCAATAGTCGGAGGCTCACTTGCTATTAAGACACAGTGTAAGGGGCTGAAGAGTGATGTTGACATCATTTGGTGGGAGGGACTTAGCAGAATGATGGGAGACAGCAGAGAGAGGTAGAAGGATTTGCATTGTGATATTAAATGTTACCTACTGCAGCTTTAATGGGAGCAGTGAGGCTGCATCTTGGCTGCACACAGACAGTTAATAAGGGGTTGTACTTATGACAGGAACAAACAGGTTGCTCCCCACCTGCAGCCTTGACCAGTACATGCTTTTAATCATAAAATCTGAAAATCCTGTCTTTAAATACACATCATCATACTTTCTGCGCCTTCTGCTGGATTAATTTCAGATATTTTCTTGCTTTTCCCTGCTTTTGCTTCCACGCCTCCCCATAAACTCTTTGATGCTCACCACGGGGGGCAGGCACACACTTTGAAAACCACTTTTAATAGATAAGTAAATACATCTGGGACTATTTTGGATTTCACTGAGTTACAGAGAAGGGTCTTGTTGCACTATGAATGGACTCTTTGGCAAATTGGAGCCAGGAGCAGATCAATTGTTTCTAATAGACTTCACCTGTAAATAAAATATCCTGCATATATATATATATATACACACACTCACTGGCCACTTTATTAGGTACACCTTGCTAGTACCGGGTTGGACCCCCTTTTGCCTTCAGAACTGCCTTAATCCTTCGTAGCATAGATTCAACAAGGTACTGGAAACATTCCTCAGAGAGTTTGGTCCATATTGACATGATAGCATCACGCAGTTGCTGCAGATTTGTCGGCTGCACATCCATGATGCGAATCTCCCGGTCCACCACATCCCAAATGTGCTCTATTGGATTGAGATCTGGTGACTGTGGAGGCCATTTGAGTACAGTGAACTCATTGTCATGTTCAAGAAACCAGTCTGAGATGATTCGAGCTTTATGACATGGCGCGTTATCCTGCTGGAAGTAGCCATCAGAAGATGGGAACACTGTGGTCATAAAGGGATGGACATGGTCAGCAACAATACTCAGGTAGGCTGTGGCATTGACACAATGCTCAATTGGTACTAAGAGGCCCAAAGTGTGCCAAGAAAATATCCCCCACACCATTACACCACCACCACCAGCCTGAACCGTTGATACAAGGCAGGATGGATCCATGCTTTCATGTTGTTGACGCCAAATTCTGACCCTACCATCCGAATGTCGCAGCAGAAATCGAGACTCATCAGACCAGGCAACGTTTTTCCAATCTTCTATTGTCCAATTTTGGTGAGCCTGTGTGAATTGTAGCCTCAGTTTCCTGTTCTTAGCTGACAGGAGTGGCACCCGGTGTGGTCTTCCGCTGCTGTAGCCCATCTGCCTCAAGGTTCGACGTGTTGTGCGTTCAGAGATGCTCTTCTGCATACCTCGGTTGTAATGAGTTGTTATTTGAGTTACTGTTGCCTTTCTGTCAGCTCGAACCAGTCTGGCCATTCTCCTCTGACCTCTGGCATCAACAAGGCATTTTCGCCCACAGAACTGCCGCTCACTGGATATTTTCTCTTTTTCGGACCATTCTCTGTAAACCTAGAGATGGTTGTGCGTGAAAATGCCAGTAGATCAGCAGTTTCTGAAATACTCAGACCAGCCCGTCTGGCACCAACAACCATGCCACGTTCAAAGTCACTTAAATCACCTTTCTTCCCCATTCTGATGCTCGGCTTGAACTGCAGCAGATCGTCTTGACCATGTCTACATGCCTAAATGCATTGAGTTGCTGCCATGTGATTGGCTGATTAGAAATTTGCGTTAACGAGCAGTTGGACACGTGTGCCTAATAAAGTGGCCGGTGAGTGTATATGTGTGTGTGTGTGTGTGTGTGTGTGTGTGTGTGTGTGTGTGTGTGTATGTATATATATATATATATACACTACCGTTCAAAAGTTTGGGATCACCCAAACAATTTTGTGTTTTCCATGAAAAGTCACACTTATTCACCACCATATGTTGTGAAATGAATAGAAAATAGAGTCAAGACATTGACAAGGTTAGAAATAATGATTTGTATTTGAAATAAGATTTTTTTTACATCAAACTTTGCTTTCGTCAAAGAATCCTCCATTTGCAGCAATTACAGCATTGCAGACCCTTGGCATTCTAGCTGTTAATTTGTTGAGGTAATCTGGAGAAATTGCACCCCACGCTTCCAGAAGCAGCTCCCACAAGTTGGATTGGTTGGATGGGCACTTCTTGCGTACCATACGGTCAAGCTGCTCCCACAACAGCTCAATGGGGTTCAGATCTGGTGACTGCGCTGGCCACTCCATTACCGATAGAATACCAGCTGCCTGCTTCTGCTCTAAATAGTTCTTGCACAATTTGGAGGTGTGTTTAGGGTCATTGTCCTGTTGTAGGATGAAATTGGCTCCAATCAAGCGCTGTCCACTGGGTATGGCATGGCGTTGCAAAATGGAGTGATAGCCTTCCTTATTCAGAATCCCTTTTACCCTGTACAAATCTCCCACCATACCAGCACCAAAGCAACCCCAGACCATCACATTACCTCCACCATGCTTAACAGATGGCGTCAGGCATTCTTCCAGCATCTTTTCATTTGTTCTGCGTCTCACAAACGTTCTTCTTTGTGATCCAAACACCTCAAACTTGGATTCATCCGTCCACAACACTTTTTTCCAGTCTTCCTCTGTCCAATGTCTGTGTTCTTTTGCCCATCTTAATCTTTTTCTTGTATTGGTCAGTCTCAGATATGGCTTTTTCTTTGCCACTCTGCCCTGAAGCCCAGAATCCCGCAGCCGCCTCTTCACTGTAGATGTTGACACTGGTGTTTTGCGGGTACTATTTAATGAAGATGCCAGTTGGGGACCTGTGAGGCGTCTGTTTCTCAAACTAGAGACTCTAATGTACTTATCTTCTTGCTCAGTTGTGCAACGCGGCCTCCCACTTCTTTTTCTACTCTGGTTAGAGCCTGTTTGTGCTGTCCTCTGAAGGGAGTAGTACACACCGGTGTAGGAAATCTTCAATTTCTTAGCAATTTCTCGCATGGAATAGCCTTCATTTCTAAGAACAAGAATAGACTGTCGAGTTTCAGATGAAAGTTCTCTTTTTCTGGCCATTTTGAGCGTTTAATTGACCCCACAAATGTGATGCTCCAGAAACTCAATCTGCTCAAAGGAAGGTCAGTTTTGTAGCTTCTGTAACGAGCTAAACTGTTTTCGGATGTGTGAACATGATTGCACAAGGGTTTTCTAATCATCAATTAGCCTTCTGAGCCAATGAGCAAACACATTGTACCATTAGAACACTGGAGTGATAGTTGCTTGAAATGGGCCTCTATACACCTATGTAGATATTGCACCAAAAACCAGACATTTGCAGCTAGAATAGTCATTTACCACATTAGCAATGTATAGAGTGTATTTCTTTAAAGTTAAGACTAGTTTAAAGTTATCTTCATTGAACAGTACAGTGCTTTTCCTTCAAAAATATGGACATTTCAATGTGATCCCAAACTTTTGAACGGTAGTGTATATATATATATATATATATATATATATATATATATATATAGTAGAGAGAGAGAGAGAGAGAGCTTTTTTTTCTGGAAACCATCAATGGTGTAGACAAAAGTGATCAACAAATGAGCAGAATATTAACATACACTACCGTTCAAAAGTTTGGGATCACCCAAACAATTTTGTGTTTTCCATGAAAAGTCACACTTATTCACCACCATATGTTGTGAAATGAATAGAAAATAGAGTCAAGACATTGACAAGGTTAGAAATAATGATTTGTATTTGAAATAAGATTTTTTTTACATCAAACTTTGCTTTCGTCAAAGAATCCTTCATTTGCAGCAATTACAGCATTGCAGACCTTTGGCATTCTAGCTGTTAATTTGTTGAGGTAATCTGGAGAAATTGCACCCCACGCTTCCAGAAGCAGCTCCCACAAGTTGGATTGGTTGGATGGGCACTTCTTTGAGCAGATTGAGTTTCTGGAGCATCACATTTGTGGGGTCAATTAAACGCTCAAAATGGCCAGAAAAAGAGAACTTTCATCTGAAACTCGACAGTCTATTCTTGTTCTTAGAAATGAAGGCTATTCCATGCGAGAAATTGCTAAGAAATTGAAGATTTCCTACACCGGTGTGTACTACTCCCTTCAGAGGACAGCACAAACAGGCTCTAACCAGAGTAGAAAAAGAAGTGGGAGGCCGCGTTGCACAACTGAGCAAGAAGATAAGTACATTAGAGTCTCTAGTTTGAGAAACAGACGCCTCACAGGTCCCCAACTGGCATCTTCATTAAATAGTACCTGTTAGAGCCTGTTTGTGCTGTCCTCTGAAGGGAGTAGTACACACCGGTGTAGGAAATCTTCAATTTCTTAGCAATTTCTCGCATGGAATAGCCTTCATTTCTAAGAACAAGAATAGACTGTCGAGTTTCAGATGAAAGTTCTCTTTTTCTGGCCATTTTGAGCGTTTAATTGACCCCACAAATGTGATGCTCCAGAAACTCAATCTGCTCAAAGAAGTGCCCATCCAACCAATCCAACTTGTGGGAGCTGCTTCTGGAAGCGTGGGGTGCAATTTCTCCAGATTACCTCAACAAATTAACAGCTAGAATGCCAAAGGTCTGCAATGCTGTAATTGCTGCAAATGGAGGATTCTTTGACGAAAGCAAAGTTTGATGTAAAAAAAATCTTATTTCAAATACAAATCATTATTTCTAACCTTGTCAATGTCTTGACTCTATTTTCTATTCATTTCACAACATATGGTGGTGAATAAGTGTGACTTTTCATGGAAAACACGAAATTGTTTGGGTGATCCCAAACTTTTGAACGGTAGTGTATATCTGACATTTCATACATAAAAACTGGTGATGATAGAATAAGAAAATCATGGTAAAGCAACAGAAAAATCTAAACTGCTCAAGGGGTTCACATACTTTCAAGCAGCACTGTATGTTATGCACAATGCACGAGGAACGTATATACACACACACACACACACACACACACACGCGCGCGCATAACCTAGGAAGAAAAGCAAATGTACTGTTGTTGTTAAATCCCTTTCAAAGGCTCTTGAAAATCCAACCCAAATCCATTTTCTCCAAACTATCATATTTCATTGACATGTGCCCACACTGTCTGAACTTTTCAAATTTTACTCATAGCTGAAAGTTATTTTCCATTAATGCCATTCAAAGACTTGATTCTCTAAAATGTTAGATACAACTTTGGAGGTCATGGGTTGTTTTCAGTTTTTTCAACATCAAAACCTCAGCCAGCCAGGACTAATCAGTCCCCTGCCATGTCTGAGGAACATGTGTCATGCAGGAAACTCCAACATGTGAAAATATATCATTTTGGTGGAGGCTTTCATTCAAAGTGAAAGTGCTAGTATTAAAATACTTTACTACTACTAGTATTAGAACAGTACAATGTTTTTCATGGCCTGTTTTATTTTCATCTTCTTTTCAGCACATTAGCAGTCGACGTCATAAAGACAGAGCAGCTGGTAAACCAGCCAAACCCAAATATAGTCCCTACAGCAAACCACAGAAAGGCCAAACCAAGCAACCGGTGAGTCTACAGTGTGCTTTATTTAACTTATCAAAACAGAAGCCTTGGTCAAAACTCAACAACCACTATTTTCATTCTTTACATTGATTTTTGAGATAAACAAAACCCACATGTAAAGACAGAGCTAAACCAGTCTAACATCTAATTGACAAAACATTCCCATTTTGCAATTCCCAAAAATATGTTGAATGCAACATCCTATGCATATGCATACAATGTACTGTTCGTATGTTAGCTAGCCTCACTATATCTATCTATCTATCTATCTATCTATCTATCTATCTATCTATCTATCTATCTATCTATCTATCTATCTATCTATCTATCTATCTATCTATCTATCGATCTTATATACAGTGCATAAGGAAAATATTCACACCCCTTCACTTTCCCCACATTTTGTTATGTTACAGCCTTATTCCAAAATGGATTGAATTCCTTTTTTTCTCATCAATCTACACGCAATACCCCATAATGACAAAGTGAAAAAGGTTTTGTAGAAATTTTGGCAAATTTATTAAAAATAAAAAACTGAAATATTGCATGTACATAAGTATTCACACCCTTTGCTATGACACTCAAAATTGAGTTCAGGTTCATCCTGTTTCCACTGATCATCCTTCAGATGTTTCTACATCTTGATTGGAGTCCACCTGTAGTCAATTTAATTGATTGGACATGATTTGGAAAGGCACACACCTGTCTATATAAGGTCCCACTGTTGACAGTGCATGTCAGAGCAGAAACCAAGCCATGAAGTCAAAGGAATTGTCTGTGGACCTCCGAGACAGGATTGTATTGAGGCACAGATCTGGGGAAGGGTACAAAAAAATTTCTACAGCTTTGAAGGTCCCGAAGAGCACAGTGGTCTCCATAATTCGTAAATGGAAGAAGTTTGGATCCACCAAGACTCTTCCTACAGCTGGCCGCTCAGCCAAACTGAGCAATCGGGGGAGAAGGGCCTTGGTCAGGGAGGTGACCAAGAACCTGATGGTCACTCTGACAGAGCTCCAGCGTTCCGCTTTGGAGATGGGAGAACCTTCCAGAAGGACAACCATCTCTGCAGCACTCCCCCAATCAGGCCTTTATGGCAGAGTGGCCAGACGGAAGCCTCTGCTCAGTAAAAGGCACATGACAGCCCGCTTGGAGTTTTCCAGAAAGCACCTAAAGGACTCTCAGACTATGAGAAACAAGATTCTCTGGTCTGATGAAACCAAGATTGAACTCTTTGGCCTGAATGCCAAACGTCACATCTGGAGGAAACCAGGGACCTCTCATCACCTTGCTAATACCATCCCTACAGTGAAGCATGGTGGTGGCAACATCATGCTGTGGGGATGTTCTTCAGTGGCAGGAACTGGGAGACTAGTCAGGATCGAGGGAAAGATGAATGGAGCAAAGTACAGAGAGATCCTTGATGAAACCCTGCTCCAGAGCGCTCAGGACCTCAGACTGGGGCAAAAGTTTACCTTTCAACATGACAACGACCCTAAGCACACAGCCAAGACAACAAAGGAGCGGTCTGTTCCATTGCCTACCAACACAGGGATCTTCGGTTCGAATTCTTGTGTTTCCTCCAGATTGGTGGGGCGTCTCTACAGACACAATTGGATGTGTCTGCGGGAGGTAAGCTGGATGTGGGTATGTGTTCTGGTCGCTGCACTAGCGTCTCCTCTGGTCGGGGCGGGGGGGTGAACTGGGGGGAATAGCGTGATCCTCCCACGTGCTACATCCCCCTAGTGAAATTCCTCACTTTCAGGTGAAAAAAAAGCGGCTGGCGACTCCACATGTATCGGAGGAGGCATGTGGTAGTCTGCAGCCCTCTCCGGATCGGCAGAGGCGGTGGAGCAGAGACCGGGATGGCTCTAAAGAGTGGAGTAATTGGCTAGGTACAATCGGGGAGAAAAAAAATGGCGGGGGGGGGGGCACAGCTCAGCCATAGGTTTAACTTTCAACACGAAAATTACCCTAAGCACACAGCCAAGACAACGAAGGAGTGGCTTCGGGACAAGTCTGTGAATGTCCTTGAGTGGCCCAGCCAGAGCCCAGACTTGGACCCCATTGAACATCTCTGGAAAGACCTGAAAATAGCTGTGCAGCGACGCTCCCCATCTAACCTTACAGAGCTCAAGAGGATCTGCAGAGAAGAATGGGAGAAATACCCCAAATATAGGTGTGCCGAGCTTGTAGCTTCATACCCAAGACTTGAGGCTGTAATCGCTGCCAAGGGTGCCTCAACCAAGTACTGAGTAAAGGGTGTGAATACTTATGTACATGCAATATTTCAGTTTTTTATTTTTAATACATTTGCAAAAATTTCTACAAACCTTTTTCGCTTTGTCATTATGTAGATTGATGAGAAAAAAAGGAATTTAATCCATTTTGGAATAAAGCTGTAACATAACAAAATGTGGGGGAAAGTGAAGGGGTGTGAATACTTTCCGGATGCACTGTAAATATATATATATAGTAGTGGCCAGGGGAGGTGGTCATTCCAACTGTTGGCAGCTGTGTGCTGGAGGAGCGCAGGGGTTCATGGGACTGTTGCTGTTACCATTTGTTATAATTTATATGCCTCTCGACTCATTCTTCCATGCCAGCTTACCGCATTGGTGTCAGAAGTGGGATTCATTTGGCGTTATACTTTACCAAACAGTTCAATGTGATAAACCTCAACTGGATTCTTAAACATGTTATTTTTACATATGTAAGCGGATATCCTGATATTTATCGATATCATGTAAACCTCCCTATGATAGTCATGATACTGTTTTCCATACTGCCCAGCACTATGTTTTCATGACTACTTAAAATCTCTGGTACTTCTTGTCATCTGTGACAAACTTCTATCTGGTATCGCAGGCTTTTTGGAACGAGCGCTGAGGATTATTTGCAGGAAATAGATGTTCCAGGTCT
Organism: Lampris incognitus; assembly: GCF_029633865.1. Lineage (NCBI taxonomy): Eukaryota > Metazoa > Chordata > Actinopteri > Lampriformes > Lampridae > Lampris > Lampris incognitus. The sequence continues at coordinate 46,921,837 of NC_079219.1, forward strand.
GGCATCATGTGTAGAGGAGCAATGCAAGTATCTTATCCATTCATTTTAGTATTGATGTTTAGAATCATGTGAAATAACCGAACTGATCATTCTGCCAACGAGGTGTGATAATTTCCCTTATTCTTCAATTTCACAATTTTCCAGACCTCACTAATATTGATTAAAGTACAGCAATCTGCTCAATGTCAAGATATCAACACTTCTTAGGAAAAAAACTTCAAACCATATTAGACTCAAAAGGCATTGTCTCGGCCCAATGGTAGAAATATTTAAAGCCAAAAAAAAAGTGAGTTATAGACAGGATGATTTACTAAATGAGGCATTGAGATGGCCCCATTCTGCAGCGTTGGGGTTAACAGCATGGGGGAAACGACTTCTCTGGAGGCCATCATGGACAGAGTTAACGGACAGGAGCAGAAGTGATGAGCGGGGGAGAGTAAAGAATGCATCCCGCTGGGTTTGGATGCCTGACTCTGTGATTGATCATCCATGACAACCGCTGCCATCACGCCACCGTGCCACCATAACTTTTCCATTACTGTTATGCAAGATTAAGTCAGATCACTTTGGTGACATTTTTTTAAATTTAGTCTGTTCTTTTGATGCAGTTGTTTCTTTTTTCTGTCTATCCCTCCATCCATCTCTCCATCAGTCCAACCCACATTCTCATAACTTGGTCCTTTCTTTCGTTCTTTCTGTCTGCCTCTTTCTTTAAGTCTCTCTTTCTGTTTGTCTGTGTCTCTTTTTCTTTCTTTTGTCTGTCTTTCTGTCTCTTTCCCTGCTTGTCTGTCACTTTCATTATTTCGTCTTTCTCTGTCAGTCTGTTTGTCCTTCCATTTGTCTCTATCTAACCAGTCTGATAATTTGCAATGGAAACTCATTTGCCAAATTAAAAAATGAAACGTGAATATAACTGTATCATATGGTCAAATGTTTCTTCGTCTTCACGAGGGTGATGGTGGACGCTAACAGATACAGGTGGATGGAAGAAGAAATAGAAACCTTCTGCTAAATGAAAAAATAGAACAGTAATATCAGACGGGAAATAGTGGTATAATGCAGTTATTTATTTAACAAATGTGTCCATAAATAAAGAATTGATATGAACCAGATCTCCATAGACTCTGTCTCATGGCTGTTGAAGTTGGGACATATAGGACATGAAGAACTATATTCTGGGCTTTAGTCACGTAAAGAGATGTTTTTTTCCTGAGATTTTACTGTGTCCTATTTACATACAGTCAGACGAACTTGTGTACATCTTTTTTATGTCTGTCTATATTGTTTGAAGGTGTTCGATCGTAAGTTTACCCTAGCTTAGCTCAACTGCTAGATGTCTACCAGGATCATTAGCAGCCCCTCACAAAAGAAGGGAAATACACCTTCTCTGAAGCCGATCGTTGATTTTTTTTTTACTCGTTAGCCTAAAGTATTAATTTTTTTTTCTTAACCAACATTTTTACAAGTACTTGTAGAATCATTAGAAATTAGATTATCGTTTTAAACAATTTTTCTGTAATATGTGTTGTCTTCCACCATAGAAGAAGACGGATATATGCATTATGGAAAATTAGCTCAATCCCAGAAACTGAACTGTCCCTTTAAAAAGATCTGATGGACATGCACCCTAATTCATATGTTTTTGTGACATTTAATTATTAATATGAAATTTATTTGAAAGTTGGGTGGAAATGTGATTAGTGACTGCATGTTTGGGTTTCTTGATGATGGAGGCTCAAGGGGGACTCTAGTGACTTTTTTGTTGTTCTTTTTCTTTCTGTTTCAGGCAAAGATGACCATTAGTAAAGAGCTGTGCCAGCCTCTGACGACTCAGATTTTACCTGCTCATCTTGCCGCAGTTGCAGCAGCTATGAGCAATACATTCTCGCTTCGGTCAACCCACGGCACCAACCACGGTCCATCGCCGGCCCTCTTCCAGACCCAGAGCCTCCCTGCCGCTCTACTCCGTTCTGCTCCTGGACCTGTCCGGACCTCTCACCCGCCAGTTCTGTTTGCTCCCTACTGACTGTCAGATCGTGGATGTGCAGGATTCCTGCACAGGACCAATGACGTGCTTCAGCGGGACAAGAATCCATCCTCCTACTATGCATCTGAGCTACGGGACCTTTTCAGAGTCACTGGATGACAAATAAACCACACCTTTGTCAAACCGCTACCTTGTCTCCCCTTCTCGCTCCATGGAATATCTTTACACATCCAAAGTGTTGGATTCCCATTTTAAGATATCAAGTTGGATTTATCTCCGTGACAATTTCCAGTTGTCCGCTGGCCTGCTGTATCCCACCCACCCCTTAAAGAGCAGTGTGGGCTATGCTATGCTAATATCGCCAACTCACTTTCTGTGCCATTCTCTTGTCCACGGATCATGCCCAAGCCCTGGACCTGAATTTACCGCAATAATGTGTAAGACTAACCCATGAACTATGCAGTGTCATTTACCTGTGATGCAAAGGCACAGTTTTGAGCTATAAATGTGTGAGGGATTTAAAGAAACTGTGTGGCGCTAAGATAATAGATGAGTAGAATTTACCATTACTCAATAGTTCAAAATGCTGTTAATGATTTAAAAAATGAAAAGAGCAAGCAGATCCGTCTGACTTTGCTGTTTGCACTTTAAGCCCCTCCCAGTTGATGTCTACATCAGATGGATAGACTGTGTTAGATGGTAAGAGCCTGTCGTGTTTTCTCTTATGTAATGTGTGTATAATGTCTGTGTGTTCATATTTGTCCTTGCATAAATTTGTGTGTTTGTTTGTCAGTAATTGTGTGTGCCTGTAAGGGTGTGCGTGCTTGTGCATGTGTTCATGTGTGTCTGTGTGCTTCCTTGGGTATGTGTGTTAGTCTGTGTATACTTATGTGTGTGCGGGTGTATATACGTATTTGTGTGTGTGTGTGTGTGTGTGTGTGTGTGTGTGTGTGTGTGTGTGTGTGTGTGTGTGTGTGTGTGTGTGTGTGTGTAAGGAAGTGATAGAGAGACTGCAAGCTTTCGTACCACCATAAGCCATCCTAGTTGATATCCAGCACATATTTTCACTGACAATGTCTTGGGCCAGAGGGACCACCCATAAAGGCTTGTGTATATTACCTGTCAATGTGTATAAGGTGAACAATTTCAAATAAATATACTACTTTGTTAATAAAAGTAGTTCTGTATAGTTTTATGAACAGAACAGAGGTGGTTCTGGAAAGTTTGGCACCCTAGGCGAGATCACTCACTGCTGGAGGCACAATGGTACCAAACAGGCTTCTAGATAAATCAGGATAATAAAACAACGTTCGAAGCCACCGCCAGGCAGTTGTCTCTGACTACCTCTGGGACAGAGAAAGGCAAAGAAATTGACGGGATTAAAGGTTTCTTTTCTACCAGGTCATCCATGTTACAAACATGAGTGAATACTCATGGTACTGTAGGGTGGTTTGGATAAAAGCTTTCACTAAAGAATATATGTTATGTTCCATTAAGAAAGGGACATAGATAAAGAGTATACATGCATTTTGTTGACTGGAGGTCCAGTTCAGCAGTGGTTCTTAATCCGACCCTCATGTACCAGCAGTACTTCTAATTTTCAATTTTACTTGGTAATTTATTAGATTTACCTGTTATGTTGGTTATTCAAGCCATTTAGTCAGTGGTTGTGTCTGAATACCCATACAGCCATCATAGTAGCTGTAGCTACACTGGTCCAATGAAGTACCAGCCACACATCATACAGATGTCTTTTGAAGATGTATTTCATATCTCTCTGTCTATCATCAGCAGACAAAGTGAAAACTATAAGAAAATAAAGGACATAAAGTTTAAGATATACATCTCTCATTCCGTTTAAACTCTCTCAAGCTAGTGTCCGTTGATCAATAGGTCCAAACGTTAGTGCAACAGAAATACGATGAAATCAAGTAAAATAGCTGAAAACACATCACACTGTCCATGTAAAGCCACATCAACAACATTATACACAAATATAAAACACACAAAGGACAATTACTGTGTGCGCCTCTTGAACCACGTGTAGAACAAAATAGTTTTGGGGCTGTATACGGAGATGTCTTTTCTCTGCATCTATGTTGGTTCTGACCCATAATGCAACGGCTATGCCCTTAACGAAACTCTGATCATGTGACCCGTTACACTCCAACATCAAATAAACCTTGCATAAAGGGCACATTTTTTAACTAAACATTTTTACCGTGTCTACATCAAATACATTTCAAATACATTTTTATCAATGTTACCCCTTTTAACCACCTATTTATTACATTTTAATCGATTTTTAATGGCTGAATGAACTCAATATAACTATCTCTGAGACAGTTACACTCCCACCAAATTACTGATTTATGATAACCTTTATGCAAATATTTGAATAAATCTAGTTTCCAGAACCAAATAGTCGGTATTTTTAAAAAACGCTTAGGTCAAGACTGATACTTTAAACTCTCCAAATATTTAGAAACTAGTTATATTGTAACACATTTTAGTTATTTTCTACAAGCATAACTAATTTATGAATAGGACGTTCAAGAATTGATGGATTAATGAGTCGTTGACCTCCTTTCCCTAGCTTTCTATTTCCTATTTGTATTGTAAATTTTCGCACCAGGCCATCATCATCTTCACAAACATCAAGTACTCTTCCAAATATCCACTCATTGCGGGGAATCTCTTCTTCCTTGACAATGACAATATCTCCAATTTCTCATTTCGTCTTGAAGAGTGCCAACGTTGTCTGAGGGTAATTTTTGCTAGATATTCCTTTCTTTAGCTACTCCAGGATTGCTCTGTCAGATATTGTGCTCGGCGCCACCTTTTCTTAGCATACAGATCTTCAGCCACACATTTTCCTGGTGGAGGCAGCAGAATAAACGCTTTCATTGTACATAAATGGTTTGGGGTAAGTAGCTCTAAGCCTTTGGGATCATTGATGCTGTCATTGGTGAGTGGGCGTGTCTTTAAGGGGAGGGGCATTTACAGGTGACCATCTGTATTTTGGTGCATTCTTTCTTTCACAAATTGCATGAACTCTGTCATCTTCTGATATGCTCTTTTCCCCAGGGTTTGTATCCTTGAAGTCTGATTCGAGGGCTCTGATGACAGTGGCTGGTGTCCATGGTGGAAGTTCCTTAATAGCTACACAATGGCACAGACCTGTCACTTATGTTGACTTCACGTCCTGTGGTGTGCCACCGACAATGCTCCAACCTACGTCTGTCTTAATGGCATATGGCTCGTAATCTCCGCCCGTGATGACTTGTCTTGGTGCTAATGCTTTGGAGCAGTCATAGCCTATTAGCAATCAAACTTCACAATCCATCAGCTCTGGTATTTCATGTACTGTGTTGTCCAGATGTTTCCACTTTTTGCCTGTTTCAGGGGTGGGAATGTGGGAACATTCAAGTGGGATGAAAACCCTGGTGTAGGTAGGTGGCAAGTTGATAAAGCTTTGCGAGGAAAACCCTCTAACTCTGAGCCCACTAACTACACTGCTCAAAAAAATAAAGGGAACACCTAAAAACACAATATAGACCTCGATGAATTAAATATTTCAGCTGAAAATCTTTATTTATTAGACAGAGGAATGTGTTTAGAGCAAAATAACCTAAGAATGATCAATGGAAATCAAAATCATTAGCCCATTAAGGTCTGGATTCAGAATCATACTCAAAATCAAAGTGGAAAATGAGAACATAGGCTGATCCAACTTCTGTGGAAATTCTTCAAGACGATTCAAAATGAGGCTCAGTAGTGTGTGTGGCCTCCACGTGCCTGTATGCACTCCCTACAACGTCTGGGCATGCTCCTGATGAGAGGACGGATGGTCTCCTGGGGGATCTCCTCCCAGACCTGGATCAGGGCATCGGTCAACTCCTGGACAGTCTGTGGTGCGACATCGCGTTGGCGGATGGTACGAGACATGATGTCCCAGAGGTGCTCGATTGGATTCAGGTCTGGGGAACGTGCAGGCCAGTCCATAGCATCAATGCCCTCGACATACAGGAACTGCTGACACACTCTGGCCACATGAGGACGAGCATTGTCATGCATGAGCAGGAACCCAGGGCCCACTGCACCAGCATATGGTCTGACAATGGGTCTGAGGATCTCATCCCGGTACCTAATGGCAGTCATGGTACCTCTGGCTAGCACGTAGAGGTCTGTGCGGCCCTCCAAGGATATGCCTCCCCAGACCATCACTGACCCACCGCCAAACCGGTCATGCTGGAGGATGTTGCAGGCAGCAGAACGTTCTCCACAGCGTCTCCAGACTCTCTCACGTCTGTCACATGTGTTCAGTGTGAACCTACTCTCATCTGTGAAGAGCACAGGGCGCCAATGGCGAATCTGCCAACCAAGATGTTCTCTGGCAAAGGTCAATCGGGCTGCACGGTGTTGGGCTGTGAGCACAGGCCCCAATTGTGGACGTCGGGCCCTCATACCACCCTCATGCATTCTGTTTCTCACTGTTTGAGCAGAAACCTACACATTAGTGGCCTGTTGAAGATCGTTTTGTAGGGCTCCGGCAGTGCTCCTCCTGTTCCTCCTTGCACAAAGGACCAGATAGTGGTCCTGCTGTGGGGTTGTTGTCCTCCTGCGGCCCCCTCCACGTCTCCTGGTGTACTGGCCTGTCTCCTGGTACCTCCTCCATGCTCTGGACACTGTGCTGGGAGACACATCAAATCTTCTTGCCACAGCACGCATTGATGTGCCATCCTGGATGAGCTGCACTACCTGAGCAACATCTGTAGGTTGCAGATACCGCCTCATGCCACCTCTAGTGGTGAGGGCACTAGCAAAATGAAAAACCAACCAAAGATCGGCCAGAAAAGATGAGGACAGGCAAATGGTCTGTGGCCACCACCTGCAAATCCATTCCTTTTATAGGGGTTGTCTTGCAAATTGTCTAATTTAAACCTGGTGGAAATTAGACAATTTACCAACAGGTGAAATTGATTCACAAATCAGTGTTGCTACCTAACTGGACAGGTTGATATCTCAAAAGTGTGATTGACTTGGAGCTACATCGCATTGCTTATGTGTTCCCTTTATTTTTTTGAGCAGTGTATTTCATTCTTAATGACGGAGTCTTTTTCCCATCATAGTGGATCGCTTAAACTTCACTGGTTCCAAAGCAGCTCCCATCTGCTCACACAGTTCCTGGTCTACAAAGGTATTGCTACTCTGGGTGTCTAGTACGGCATACGGTATCTGTTTCAGTGGTGGTGTCTGAAGAAATCCAAACAGGCACTATCATGGATGTGCTCCCACCATCGCCTCTGTTTACGCAGCAAAAGAGGGAAGATGTGTTTTTTTCTGCTTGCATAGCATGAGAAGATGGTTTGTCTGTAGCAGCAGAAGGACGGTCTTCGAGAAGTGGTGTTGGATGACGTTTCTTGCATATGCCACAAGTAGCTTTATTCTTAGTCTTTAGAGTTGTGTCCTCGCTTAAGACAGCCGAAGCACAGGTTATTGTCAAATATGAACCTTTGCTTGTCTTCCATAAGCTTATCCGCAAACGTCTGGCATTTGTGGATGGAGTGGCTTTCTCCACAGCACATGCATTTAACTGGGTTTGAAGATGAAAATAAAGTGTTTACTTTCATTGATGCATTAGAATCACCTGAGCTGTTCTCCACAGCACCACATGTTTTTGTCACTGTACTTGATTTATCTGACGGTTTCACATTTGTGATGAATGCATTAGCCTTTGGGCACTTTATATCTCCAGATGTATTTTTTTCAGTAGGTATAGGAGCCAAATGTCTCCTAATGGTTAATAATTCATATTTTAATTAGTAATTTTAATAATTAGTTTAAATACTTATTTTTTTTTACAAATTGTATACTTTAGGTAACTGCTATCTTTATGTATGTTTGCTTACATCCATTTGGTGCAAAATTAAACTTTCTTGTGCAGCCTTCTGCATAACGACCCTTACACTGGACATATCAGCAGTTGAGAATGTTTCATCATAATCAGTCCCTTGATTTTGACTGTAACCTTTAGCTACGTACCTCGCTTTGTATTTTTCAGAACCATCAATGTCCCGTTTCAAAGCAAAAACCCATTTTCCCCCCACTGCACCTTTACCTGGGAGCAATGCTGTGAGGCTGTATGTTTCATTTGCCTCCCTCGTTGCGTTTTTCCATTGTTTGGATTTTGTGGACGCAATGGCATCCTGGTAGGACTGAGGGGTATCGCATACCTGTAACAAGAGTCAATGCAAATGTTCAAACTTTCCTCAGAGTCCTCCATTTTGAATTCCTGGAAATGAGCAGGTTTCCTCCTGTCTCTAGATGGGTACCTTTTGTTAACAGTTTCATCAACAGTCTGTTCAGGTAACGAATCAGTACCACCACAATTCATATCAGTTACGTTTTCATTTACATTTTCATCATTGACATCGCGGTCACCAGTTGTAACCTCTGGTACCCCTACTGGTACCAGCACATTGTAGTCAACTCCTGTGTGTGAGACTCTGATGTCTGAGTTCCCTTCTCTCTATCTCTATCTTCGTTGTTTGAGAACTTCACTAGTCTGTGTTTTTGGACCTTTCCATTTCAGGGTAATAGACCAGGTAGGCTGGACTATTTTTGTCGTAGCCGAGGAAAATTCCCTGTTTACATTGGGTTTCAAATTTTCCCTGTTTATGTGGAAAACACACAGATCCAAACTTTTGTAACTTTGATACATTTTGTACTTTTCCTGTAAACATTTCATATGGCGTTTTCTTAGTCCTCCTATTGTAACACCTGTTTCTTATGTATGCTGTCGTCTGCATAGCATAATTCCATAAGTAATTTGGCAAACCACTTTCAATAAGTAGGCATCTGCTCATATCACCTCGGGTTCTCCACCCTCACTCCGCTGTGCTGTTCTGGTGAGGGGAGTACGGCACGGATGTTTCATGCCCGATCTTATTTTTGGTCATTAACCCTCTGAATTCCTTACTGGTAATTTCAGTACCATTGCCTGACCGAATACATTTAATTTCACCGTAAGGTGCTATATCAGCCAGAAACCGTTCTGTAGCTTGTACAGTGTCACATTTTGACTTCAGAAAGTACACCATCATTGTACCAGAATAACCATCAGTAAAAGATTGGGCATATTTAAATCCTTCAATGCTTGGTGTTTGCATTGGGCCTGTTAGGTCAGTATGAACCAATTCTAATTGATTTTTAGCTCTAGTGTCAGGTTTCCGATTTCTTGTCTGCACAAATTTTCCTTTTATGCACACTTCACACACCTGTTTTGGCCCTGCAGTACCACCCTTTATCTCCACACCTTTTACCACACTTTGCAATTTTTGCACATCTTCATGATTACAATGACCCAATATCTCATGCCATGTTTGTACATCATAACATGCTTTACAATGGTCTGCATTTTCATCAAAGGTAGGTAAGTAGTACAGGTTACCATTTTCATATATGTTGAAAGTGTTACCGTTTTTGGTGACCATGTAGCTGTCCCCCTTTCTGAATGTGATCTTCGCTCCTCCATTTGTAGCCCTGGCAACAGAAAAGATGTCAGAGGGGTAAGACGGCATGTACAGAGCATCTCGCAGCTGCGCTCTGTGTTGTTTCCCCTCGCTGCTTCGTAGGTAGATCAACGCCATTCCCCTGCGTTGGGCCATCCCGCTGCATTTTGTTCCATCAGCCAACTCGACCGAATGGCGGCCCGGCTTGAATGAGCTGTCGAAGCTAATTAACTTCTTTATGTCGTTAATAATGTGCGACGTTGCGCTGCCATCCACCATGATGCCTTTCATCTTCACCTTGTTCGGGGGCTTCCGTTGTGGGATGTCGTTTCTCTCCTATTTGCGATGCTTTGCTTTAAAGACGTGGTCCTAGTCGTCGACCTCCTCATCCTCGTTGAACACTTTTCTGGCACCGTCTTGTCCTTTTCTTCTGCACATGGACTCGGCGTGGTTGTCCCTCTTGCAGTAATTGTACCACACTTTTGCTTTGCTGCCCTTCGCTTTGTGTCCTTTTCTTTTTTTAAAAGGAAAAAAAAAGCAAGCGTTAAAGGGAAGGTTTACAAGAAGGTAGTGAGACCAGCTATGCAGAGGTGGAAAGTAACGAAATACATTTACTCACGTTACTGTATTGAATACCTTTTTGTGTATTTTGTATTTTTAAGTACAATTTAAAATCGGTATTTTGTATTTCACTTGAGTACGTTTTGACTCAAGTATTGTACTTAGTTACTTTATAAATCCTATCCGTTACTGAGTAAAAATAACAATTCAACCTACAGGGGAAAAATACGCGCCAGAACCATAGACAGTAAACCAATGGCCAGAACCAACAGTGACAAATGATGATGTGATTAGCACTGGCGCGTGAACATAGAGGGCAGGCACGGCCAGCGGTCGCGGTCGACCTAGAAATAATAGATGAAGCTCAAGCTGAAACATCGAAGTCTGTAGAACTAGATGCAGAAAAAAATCCTTGGCCACATTTGGAAGATTTCTTTTTGTTCTAGCATAGGAAAGGCAACAGCATCATCATGCAGTGCAAGATGTGCCTCCCAGCAGTGAAGTACCTGTCTGCTTTCAACAACTCCACTTCAAATCCGCAGAAGCATGTTTTGGTAAGTATTTCTGCTGTCTCATTAGTAGTTTTATTTAATATAGCCAACCCAGGCTCACCCCATTTCGTGGGCATTTTTATGCTAGCACCTGCAACCATTGACAGTAGAAGAAACCCACAGCTAGCCAGCACATTCTAATTAGCTGCTATGCTAACATAATCAAACGTGACAAATCATTAAGTACCAAATGAACTCGCTGCAGCCGACAATCCGCATGTTTATCGTACTTCAAACAGATACAAAACGCGTAATGTATATTTGCAGTCTGTTTAAGTCTTTAGGACATTGGCTAAATTTGCATAACAGCTATCCCCTGGTACTTGAGTGTGTAAAGGCTAGCTGTTAGTTGCTAGTAGTCTTGAGTGGACTCGGGGAAATTAGCCTTGGTTAAATTTAGCTGCTATGAATAGTCGGTGTTACCCCGTCGAAATTGCCACGGGTTTCAATTTGATTGTGTCTTTGAATTTACAGTCAAATCAAATGTATCAACTGTGTTAACAGAGAGGGTTGTAGTGTGAGGCACTTTGCGTAACCAACATTATAGGGCACTCAGCACTCCTCCACTATAGGCGGGGAGCTAAGGGGCCTTACCTTGCACCCTCCTTACAATCGAACGAAACCAACTTTTTTTAAAAACGTCTGACCATGCTGAACATGTTAACAAATGTTAACATTGAAAATGTTGGGTTACATTTCATGTTTCAGGTACTCAATGCATTTCAATGTATTTCCCTCCATTGGAAATGCATTACAATTACAGGAACATGACTCCATGAGCAAGGGGAAAGTGTGACATCTGTCTTTGCAAGTTTAATCACATCTAGTGATAAATGTATGGTTTTAGTGGTATTATTGGCTTTCTTTAAATAATAAAGGCCAAAATGTAAAGTCTTTCTACTCGATTTACAAGGCAAATCAAGTAGAAAGACTTTAAATTTTGGTCTCTACTATTATGGAAAGCCAATAATACCACTGAAACCATACATTTTCCAAAAGCTTGTGTCCTCTAGATGTGATTAAACATGCAGAGACAGATGTCACACCTTCCCCTTGCTCGTGGAGAGCCAATGGAGGGAAATACATTGAAATGCATTGAGGACCTGAAACATGACGTGCAACCCAAAATTTTCAATGTTAACATGTTCAGCATGGTCAGACCTTTCAAAAAAAGTTGGTTTCGTTCAATTGTAAGGAGGGTGCACGACTGCACGGTAAGGCCTTGTAGCTCCCCGTCTACTAGGCAGACCCAGAAAAGATTGTTTTGACTCCTTCATATCGACGACAAGGGATTAGATCACTAGTAGGTGATTGTTGCTCTGTGTGCATGCAAGCAGCTATGATGATTACACATGCATTGATATGTCTCCTTCCTCTGTATCATAATACTGGTAGGCTATAGAAACACATTGGCTTTTGATGTTGATTTGAAATCTCAATTTTAGCATTCAAATCCAAATCATTGATTTTGTTGGGAAGGGTGCAGCATTGTAATGCCCTCTGGATTGTGGCATATTGTGCTTAATGCAATGTAATAGACAAAATGTGATGACTAAAGAAATAGAAAACTTTTATTTATCAAAGTTTTAATTTCAGTGTGTTTAATAAGCACCACATTGATTCCTCTACTGATAATACCCTTTTCTTTTTTTTCACAGAGGAAACATCCATCGAAACAGTTGGCTTTTAGCCGAGCAAAGCCAGGGAAGCGAACCCACCAAGCAAATCCACCAAGTCCAAGCAAGCAAACAAATATAAAAGATGCCATGACAGTGGGAGGCAACCGCTGTGTGCCACAAGGCAAGATCGACAAGATCATCATTAGGCTAATATGTGAGGGGCTTCATACATTTAGTTTGGTTGAACAACCTGCGTTCAAAGAACTTTTGACAACGCTAAATCCACAATGCAAGGTCATTTCCAGGCCCACTGTCCGGAGAAGATTAGAGGCATCTGCCATTCAGATGAAGAAGAATGTCATGTCCCATCTCAGTAAAGTGAGCTACGTTGCCACCACTACAGATTGTTGGTCTGCACACCAGCAAAGTTTTATTGGGGTGACGGGTCATTGGGTGGATGAAGAAACCTTTGAGAGGAGATCAGCTGCGCTTGCATGTAAGAGGTTAAGAGGGTCCCACACCTTTGATGTCCTTGCAGGGGCACTTGACGACATACACTGTCAGTATAGAATTAGGGGCAAAGTGGTGAGAACCACAACAGATAGTGGCTCAAACTTCGTTAAAGCTTTTAGTGTCTTCGGAGAACAGAGCCAGTCTGAGGATGCAGAATCAGATGCTGAGTCGGACAGAGATTAAATTGATGATGAGCCCACAGCCAACTACCTGGACACATTCAGCATCCTGGAGCAAGATAATGGCCTGGAGTACCAACTTCCTACACACCAAAGGTGTGCATGCCATCTTCTCAACTTAGTTGCCACAACAGATGCTGAGATAGCAGAAAAGAAGATGGACACATACAAGAGACTATCACGTGCAGCCTTTGGGAAATGTCAAGCCATGTGGAACAAGACGGGTCGTTCATACATGGCAGCAGAAGTTGTGGAAGATCATTGCCGACTCCAGCTCATCCGACCAAATCAAACGCGGTGGAATTCAACATTCATGGCTGTGGAGAGAATCATACGGATCATACAAGAGAAAGGGGAGGAGGCAATCAGGAATATTTGTGAAGAATTCAAATTGAAAACGTAAGTTTTAATTTGCATTTCAACAGTATGAAAGTGTGAATGTGTGTTTACATACTTGAAACTTAACTTTTCCTGCTTGATTTCCTAACAATTGTTTGTATTCTATTTATGCCAGGCTGACTCAAGCAGAAATTGCTTTCCTGACTGATTACTGCTCGGTGATGAAACCTCTGGTAAAGGCCTTGAACATACTTCAGTCAGAGACCAACACACACTTAGGGTGGCTTCTTCCAGTGATATGTCAGCTACAAGCAAAACTCAAAAGGCAGGAGACCTCATCCAAGATGTGTCTACCACTCACCAAAGCTATTCAGGATGGTGTCCAAAAGCGTTTTGGTGAGATGATGATGGACCCAGAACTGATTGCGGCAGCAATACTTCTACCGAAGTTCAAGACCACCTGGACAGAGAGGCCTGATGTCATAGAAACAGGTATGATTGCATCTTATAATAAACTGCTTTTCAACAGTTTATTGGAGATCTACTTTGTTTTATACTCAATACAATGTGGTCAGTGCTATAAGGCATTATGCATTATGGTGCACTCTTGGTAAATTAATCAAGTCTTAATTGTCAGAAATGTGTTGTTTGTCATGCGACAGGTCTGGCTTATGTCAGACAACACCTTGACCAGATGGCAGAGGTGGAAGTGGAGCAAGTTGGACAACATTCCTCAGATGAAGATGATTTCTTCTCCTCAATGAAGTCCAGAAGGTACAGGGGAGTTAGAAGGGTACCTAGCCTGTATCCCAAACGATATGGATCTGCTAAACTCCTTTCCAAATTAAAAAAAACTCTCTGAAACTCAACACTGGCCTGCCTGCTTCAGCTGCCTGCGAGCGGCTTTTCAGTTGTGCTGGATTACTGTTCACTGCAAAGCGAGCAAGGATGAGCTCAACTAACTTTGAAAATCAGCTGCTGCTTAAACTGAACAAGAAGTTTGTAGACTAGGTTATAGGGGATTTAGGGTGTCACAAAACTAGTGGCCTTGATTTGCAATATTCCTCTGTGGAATATTGGTGCTCTTTTATGTTAGTTCCTTTAATTTTGTAACACGTGAGCGTCATCATGTGGACATTACTTTGTACCTCTCTGAGAGAGAGAGAAAGCAGGCGTGCACAAGCCTGTTTGTTTTTTTACCACTAAATGGATGAGCTCAATTAACTTTGAAAATCAGCAGCTGCTTAAACTGAACAAGAAGTTTGTAGACTAGGTTACAGGTGATTCAGGGTGTCACAAAACTAGCGGCCTTGATTTGCAGTATAACAGCTGTTGCCATGTATGTTGTTGTAATTACACTTACATTTGTGTAGGTATTCTTTGTTGTTATCGCACTTACACACACATGCCCTCTATAGCGCTCTTGCAGCTGTGGAGATGGCATTAACACATTCTCATTCTCTGACGGTTAACAAACACACAAGCATGTCTCCTCTGGAATATTGCTGCTCCTTTATGTCAGTTTGACTTTGTAGCAACACTTATGAGCGTCATCATGTGGGCATTACTTTGTACTTTTTACCTGTGTGTGTGAGAAAGAGAGAGGGAGAGTGTGTGCATGTGAGAGAGAGAAAACGTGAGAGTAAGCATGTTTAATGTTGTACCACTAAATGGATGAGCTCAACTAACTTTAAGATGCTACTTAAACTGAACAAGAAGTTCAGTTGTTGTGAAGTTGTTGTTATTGCGCTTACATTTGTTACACTTGTTCTTTAATTAAAAACAAAATAGTTATGGATTTCTGACCCCTTGTCCTATTTTTACTACCCTCACACCCCACACAAAGAAAGTAACTAAGTAACTTTTACTTAAAGTACATTTCAAATGAACTACTTTTTACTTTTACTTGAGTACATTTTCAGATGAGTACTTTTACTTGAGTACAATATCTTTGTATTTTTTCCGACCTCTGCAGCTATGTCATATGGTTTGGAAACAGGGGCACTGATGAAAAGAAGGAGGCGGAGCTGGAGGTGGCAGAGTTGAAGATGCTGAGCTTTTCATTGGGAGTGATGATGAACGACAGGATTAGGAACGAGTACATTAGAGGGACAGTTCAGGTTGGATGGTTTGGAGACAAGGCAAGAGAAGCTTGGACATGTGTGGAGGAGAGATGCTGGGTATATTGAGAGAAGGATGCTGAATATGGAGCTGTCAGGGAAGAGGAAGACCAAAAAATGAGGTTTATGGGTGTGGTGAGGGAGGACACGCAGGTGGTTGGTGTCAGAGCCCTAGAAAGAGAGAGTTGCGTCAATGAGGGGTCAGAATGCGAGAGGGTCATGTGGTTCACGTAGCTGCCGAATAGTTCCAAACAAAGCTTGGCGGGTCATTTAAATGAACTGCTTAGCCGTGATTTCTGGTAACTATTAACCAATATTTTCAGATTTTTACATTTATATATAGATATATTCCAACGTGACATATTCTATGCGCACTGTTTGGAACTATCCGGGGTTCCCATGATCCGCCATTGCTGTTGGCCCATTGACGTCTACGGAGTTGACGTAACTCTCTCTTTCTAGGGCTCTGGTTGGTGTGACAGAGGAAGATGCAGAGGACAGGATGAGATGGAAACGGATGATCCGCTTTGGTGACCCCTAACAGGAGCAGCCAAAAGTAGTAGCAGTAGTTATATGGAAAAATATGATACGCTATAAATGCCAGGATGTTTACCATTTTCAAAGAAAAATCTGATATGAATCGACTGGACACAATTCTGGCAAACAAAAAAAAGGCAACTTTGCATGGTTACAAAAAAAAGATGTGTAAACCATACTCACTTGACGCCATTGTCGCTGGTCAACTGAGGAAAGTATAATATATCTGTGCTGCATGCTAAATGTGTTTCAAAACTAGCATTAAACAGTATGTGGTATTGTTAGTGGCCAGTTTAATCTATTTTTATTTAATGTATAACAGTGTTTGGACACAGCCATTGAGTTTTTGGATCTCGAAAAACAGGTGAATGTAATTAACCTGGTAAAACAGAAAATCAATAGGAATAGTGGTACCTGAGGACCTTATTAAGGACTGCTGCAGTAATGGACCCCAAACCAGCCTTCACAGTGGGATTTCTCTTAGCTCGTCTGCAATTTGAATGGTAGGAGTTTCAAAACATTTAATCTTCAGTCTTCTGTTTTCTTAATGAAGCATGTCCTATTTCCTCCCAAACCAGATCCTGTAAATACACAGAATCAGAATGCTCCATTTAATGACAGCTGCTCCCTAAACACAAGACAGGCCTTGTTGGATGTTTGAGTAGCGAGTAAAGTAAGTTTGTTTTCAGAGCAGCCGATTAGAAACTTCGTCTATGAATCTGGTTTGGCAGCACAGAAAGAGAATATTTTATTTCCCGAGGAGAGACAGCATAAACTCCGCAGAACAAATAATCCACTCAGGTGGGAGATCAAATACTTTTTGTTCAATGTAAAATATATTTAAAGTTTTACAAAACACTGGCTGGAAAATAAAGTCCATTTGAGAGTTAAAAGTTACGGAATAACAAAATAAAAGCTAAAAAAAAAAAAGTACCAACCATTTATTTGGGGGAAAGAGAGAAAGATGGTGGCGGCATGGTGGTGCAGTGGTTACCTCACAGCAAGAAGGTCCTGGGTTTGAGCTCCAGGGTAGTCCAACCTTGGGGATCGTCCCGAGTCGTTTGCATGTTCTCCCCGTGTCTGCGTGGGTTTCCTGAGGGTGCTCCTGTTTCCTCCCACAGTCCAAAGACATATAGGTCAGGTGAATCAGCCGTACCAAATTGTGCCTAGGTGTGTGTGTGGGCCCTATATATACAGTGCATTCGGAAAGTATTCACATCCCCTCAATTTCCCCACATTTTGTTATGTTACAGCCTTATTCCAAAATGGATTAAATTCCTTTTTTTTCCTCATCAATCTACACACAAATACTCCATAACGAAAAAGTGAAAAAGGTTTTGTAGAAATTTTTACAAATTTATCAAAAATAAAAAACTGAAATATTGCATGTACATAGTAAGTATTCACACCCTTTGTTATGACACTCAAAATTGAGCTCGGGTTCATCCTGTTTCAACTGATCATCCTTGAGATGTTTCTACATCTTGACTGGAGCCCACCTGTAGTAAATTCAATTGATCGGACATGATTTGGAAAGGCACACACACCTGTGTATGTAAGGTCCCACTGTTGACAGTGCATGTCAGAGCAGAAACCAACCCATGAAATCAAAGGAATTGTCTGTGGACCTTCGAGACAGGATTGTATCGAGGCACAGATCTGGGGAAGGGTACAAAAAAATTCTACAGCTTTGAAGGTCCCGAAGAGCACAGTGGTCTCCATCATTCGTAAATGGAAGAAGTTTAGATCCACCAAGACTCTTCCTACTGCTGGCCGCCCAGCCAAACTGAGCAATCGGGGGGAGGGGGAGGGGGAGAAGGGCCTTGGTCAGGGAGGGGATCAAGAACTCGATAGTCACTCTGACAGAGCTCCAGCGTTCCTCTGTGGAGATGGGAGAACCATCTAATACCATCCCTACAGTGAAGCATGGTGGTGGCAGCATCATGCTGTGGGGAGGTTTTTCAGCGGCAGGAACTGGGAGACTAGTCAGGATGGAGGAAAAGATGAATGGAGCAAAGTACAGAGAGATCCTTGATGAAAACCTGCTCCAGAGCGCTCAGGACCTCAGACTGGGGCAAAGGTTTACCTTTCAACACGACAACGACCCTAAGCACACAGCCAAGACAACGAAGGAGTGGCTTCGGGACAAGTCTGTGAATGTCCTTGAGTGGCCCAGCCAGAGCCCAGACTTGAACCTCTCTGGAAAGACCTGAATAGCTGTGCAGCGACGCTCCCCATCTAACCTTACAGAGCTCAAGAGGATCTGCAGGGAATGGGAGAAATACCCCAAATATAGGTGTGCCAAGCTTGTAGTTTCATACCCAAAGAAGACTTGAGGCTGTAATCGCTGCCAAGGGGGCCTCAAACAAGTACTGAGTAAAGGGTGTGAATAGTTATGTACATGCAATATTTCAGTTTTTTTTT
This sequence comes from Lampris incognitus, assembly GCF_029633865.1. Taxonomy (NCBI): domain Eukaryota; kingdom Metazoa; phylum Chordata; class Actinopteri; order Lampriformes; family Lampridae; genus Lampris; species Lampris incognitus. Next base: position 46,940,181 of record NC_079219.1, read on the forward strand.
TATTTTTAATACATTTGCAAAAAAAAAAAATTCTACAAAACCTTTCACTTTGTCATTATATGTAGATTGATGAGAAGAAAAAGGAATTTAATCCATTTTGGAATAAGGCTGTAACATAACAAAATGTGGGGAAAGTGAAGGGGTGTGAATACTTTCCGGATGCATATATATATATATATATATATATATATATATATATATATATATATATATATATATATAAATATATAAATAAATAACTTTGTTAAAAGAAAGACTCAACGGTAGGGAAAGTGCTCACCAAATAAGGAGCAAAATAATCCAGTTAGTCAAGTAAATTCTTTATGAGACAGTACAAGCCTGTTTCATGCTATAGGAGCTGATGATTGCTTATAGCATGATAAAGGCTTGTACTGTCTCATAAAGAAGTTACTTGACTAACTGGATTATATATATAGTGCAACGTGCATGGATAAGTAGACACGGTGGTCCTTGACTAACGGGTCGGACCCTTTAGTCGACTGGTTAATGTTGTCACTTGCGGAGTAGGAGATACGGGTTCGCGTCCCGGCTGTGGCAACGGTTCCCGGGCTGCCCCCCGAATTCGCTACTATATATATATATATATATATATACATATACACACACACACACACACACACACACACACTGGCCACTTTATTAGGTACACCTTGCTAGTACCAGGTTGGACCCCCTTTTGCCTTCAGAACTGCCTTAATCCTTCGTGGCATAGATTCAACAAGGTACTGGAAACATTCCTCAGAGAGTTTGGTCCATATTGACATGATAGCATCACGCAGTTGCTGCAGATTTGTCGGCTGCACATCCATGATGTGAATCTCCCGGTCCACCACATCCCAAAGGTGCTCTATTGGATTGAGATCTGGTGACTGTGGAGGCCATTTGAGTACAGTGAACTCATTGTCATGTTCAAGAAACCAGTCTGAGATGATTCGAGCTTTATGACATGGCACGTTATCCTGCTGGAAGTAGCCATCAGAAGATGGGAACACTGTGGTCATAAAGGGATGGACATGGTCAGCAACAATACTCAGGTAGGCTGTGGCGTTGACACGATGCTCAATTGGTACTAAGGGGCCCAAAGTGTGCCAAGAAAATATCCCCCACACCATTACACCACCAGCCTGAACCGTTGATACAAGGCAGGATGGATCCATGCTTTCATGTTGTTGACGCCAAATTCTGACCCTACCATCCGAATGTCGCAGCAGAAATCGAGACTCATCAGACCAGGCAACGTTTTTCCAATCTTCTATTGTCCAATTTTGGTGAGCCTGTGTGAATTGTAGCCTCAGTTTCCTGTTCTTAGCTGACAGGAGTGGCACCCGGTGTGGTCTTCTGCTGCTGTAGCCCATCTGCCTCAAGGTTCGACGTGTTGTGCGTTCAGAGATGCTCTTCTGCATACCTCGGTTGTAATGAGTTGTTATTTGAGTTACTGTTGCCTTTCTATCAGCTCGAACCAGTCTGGCCATTCTCCTCTGACCTCCGGCATCAACAAGGCATTTTCGCCCACAGAACTGCCGCTCACTGGATATTTTCTCTTTTTCGGACCATTCTCTGTAAACCCTAGAGATGGTTGTGCGTGAAAATGCCAGTAGATCAGCAGTTTCTGAAATACTCAGACCAGCCCGTCTGGCACCAACAACCATGCCACGTTCAAAGTCACTTAAATCACCTTTCTTCCCCATTCTGATGCTCGGTTTGAACTGCAGCAGATCGTCTTGACCATGTCTACATGCCTAAATGCATTGAGTTGCTGCCATGTGATTGGCTGATTAGAAATTTGCGTTAACGAGCAGTTGGACAGGTGTGCCTAATAAAGTGGCCGGTGAGTGTATATCTCGAGCGACAGCAATGGAAAGAGCAAGGGCACGTTTCGCATAGATGGACAACCATCCCTCAACAGAGGAGGTCTACGACATCACCTATCTCCCACTTACAATGCCGTCCTTTCATTTCTACCCAGGAGACTCAAGAAACCTAGCCTCCAAGAACAACAGTCGGTCACTAACGGCTCCAACGACTCTCATGACCACTGAATAATGAAGTCGAAACTAACACCCCCAAAGACCGTCGCTGCTAAACAAATGCAAATCAATAGCTCCGATGTCGACGGGCGCGGCTGGACATCGGAACACAGGAGAGTCACGCATATCAATAGCTCCGATAACGACGGGCGCGGCCAAACATCGATACACAAAAGAGCCACTCATATCTATGGCTCTGTTAGCGACGGGCGTTGGTAAACATCGGATCACAAAGAGCCACGCATATCAATAGCTCTGACAACGACTCCTAGAGGATAAATTCTGAGTCTCATCACCAGCCAGTCAGACTAGCTTGGTCTAGTCAGAAAGGCACGAACTGAGGAAGCCTCTTGGATGACAGGCGAAACGTCTTCACGGATATATACCAAGTCCAGTAGCACTTGTTTTAACTGGAATACATGAAAAGTAGGATGGATCCTGAGAGACTTGGGAAGCCCCAGATGAACAGCAGTAAGATTAATGATCTTGAGAATTTTGAAGGAACCAAGGTAACGGGGTGAAAGCTTGCGAGAATAATTCTTCAGAGGCATGTTCTTGGAGGACAACCAAACTGACTGACTTACTTCATACTGTGGGGCAGGAATCCGACGGCTGTCTGCAGCTTGCTTGTTCCGGGTAGAGGAGCGAAGAAGAGAAGAACGGGCCTTCTCCCAGACCTTCTGGCAGCGCTGGAGATGCTGCTGGATGGAGGGCACCGCAAGCTCCTTCTCCTGAGAGGGAAACAGAGGGGGCGGGTAACCAAAAGACGCTTCAAATGGAGACATACCTGTGGCAGAAGAGATCAGGGAGTTGTGGGAATATTCGACCAAGGGAAGGCAAGTACTCCAAGAAACGGGGTTAGCCACCACCATGCAACATAGGGATGTCTCTAGGTCCTGGTCAGCCCTCTCCGTTAGACTGGGGATGGAATCCTGACGATAGACTGGCCGTGGCCCCAATTCCCAGACAGAAGGCTTGCCAAACCTGTGACACAAACTGCGGTCCCCTGTCCGATACAATATCCACTGGAATGCCGTGTAGGCAAATGACATGATTGGTAAGTAAATCACCAGTCTCCTTGGCAGATGGTAGTTTTGGTATGGCAATGAAATGAACTGCTTTAGAGAAGCGGTCTACTGTGGTAAGGATGGTAGTGTTACCTAGAGATGGCGGAAAGTCCAGTGACGAAATCCAAGGCTATGTGGGACCACGGCCGGCCAGGTACGGGCTGAAGGAGACCAGAGGGGGGTGAACAAGAGAACGTCTCTCGAGCACAGACAGGGCATGCCAGCACATAGGAGCGGGTGTCTTGGTCCATGGAGGGCCACCAGGAGTAACGTTTGAGGAGGGACAGGGTTCTATTAACTCCAGGGTGGCAGGAGAATTTGCTACAGTGAATCCACTGCAATACACGAGCCCAAGCTGCCTTGCGGACGACAAACTGTCGATCAGGAGGGCCTGTACCTGGGTCGGGTTGAGAGCGGAGAGCCTTCATGATGCATGACTCCATTTCCCAGGACACGGGGGGGACAACACAGGAGGCAGGGACGATGTGATCAGGTTCGGTAGGGGCCTCCTTCTGGCTAAACTGGCAAGACAGGGCATCGGGTTTAATGTTGCGTGATCCAGGACGATAGGTTAGTGTGAAGTTGAATCTGCTAAAGAATAAAGTCCATCTGGCTTGCCGAGAGTTTAACCTTTTAGCAGATTGAATGTATGCCAAGTTCTTATGGTCGGTCCATACTATAAATGGCTGTTCAGAGCCCTCTAGCCAGTGTCGCCACTCCTCAAGAGCGATCTTAACAGCTAGCAATTCCCTGTTGCCTACATCATAGTTCTGCTCAGCTGGTGACAACCGCTTGGAGAAAAATGTGCAGAGATGAAGCTTGTTATCTGGACCACGGCGTTGAGAGAGGACAGCTCACACTCCAACTTCAGATGCATCCACCTCCATGACGAACTGCAGACGGGTCGGGGTGAAGGAAGACCGGGGCTGTGGTGAAAAGATGCTTCAAACGGAGGAAAGCGGAATCAGCCTCTGGGTACCACCGGAACAAGACTGCAGGGGAGGTAAGGCATGCGAGAGGTGCAACCACTGTACTGAAATTCTTTATGAACCTTTGATAGAAGTTAGCGAAACCAAGGAATCTTTGCAGCCGTTTTCGATGCGCAGGAACAGGCCACTCTGCTACCGCTCTCACCTTTTCTGGATCTGTCTTCACTTGACCTATCTCAATAATAAACCCCAAAAAACTGACCCTCTCTGCATGGAACTGGCATTTCTCAGCCTTCACGTAAAGCTTGTTTTCCAGCTGGCGGGGAGAACCTGTCTCACATGATCCTGGTGCTCTTCTAAGGTCTGGGAAAAGATGAGAATGTCATCCAGGTAGACAAAGACAAATTTGTTCAGGAAGTCTGAGTACGTCATTTATTAATGCCTGGAAAACTGCAGGGGCATTAGTAAGGCCAAAAGGCATCACTAAATACTCAAAGTGTCCTAAAGGCATGTTAAATGCAGTCTTCCATTCATCTCACTACTTTATTCTCACCAGATGATATGCGTTATGCAGGTCTAGCTTAGAGAAAACTGTAGCTCTGTGGAGTGGTGTAAAGGCCGAATCAATGAGAGGGTGCTTATTTCTTACGGTGATGTTGTTTAATCCCCTGAAATCAATGCAAGGCCTTAACGTAGAATCCTTCTTGGGCACAAAAAAGAATCCGGCTCCCAAGGGGGAAGAGGAGGGCCGGATGATGCCTGCAGCCAAGGAGTCCTGAATGTACCTCTCCACAGCTTCATGTTCAGGTTTGGAGAGTATGTAGAGGCGGGTGGAGGGGAGAGGAGCACGTCAATAGAACAATTATAGGGTCGATGGGGAGGCAAAGAGAGGGCATTGGATTTGCTAAAAACCTGCTGCAGATCATGGTACACCACTGGGACCCCAGAAAGGTCTGGAGATTCTACACCACCTGTTGGGCAAAAGGCAGACTGCAAGCAGTTTTGATGACAAAAGGGGCTCCAACCCAAGACTTTTCCATTAGACCAATCGATATTGGGGTTATGAAGTCTTAAGCATGGGTGACCAAGAATGAGAGGTGTGCTTGGAGCGGAAATCATGTGTAGACAAATGGATTCTCTATGGTTACCGGAAAGAATCACAGTGCGGTGTGTAACCTGTGCCAATACTCTCCCATCAACAGCCAGAGCAGTACGCGGTTCCTCCCGGGGTTCCAGGGTGAGGCCTGCTTGTTCTGCCACCTGCTGATCAAGGAAATTCTCTTCGGCCCCGGAGTCCACCAAAGCCAGCAAGGACAGGGAGAAAGTTACAACAGAGGGAGGCAGGCAATTGAAACCGGTTTTGTGCCTTAGGGGAGGGTTTGGTCTGGCCCATGAGAACCCCCATAGTAACTGGTGGGCCTGGTCATTTGGCCACACCGGACAGGTGGCGATAAAGTGTCCACTCTTCCCACAGTAAACACACTCACCAGCCCGACGCCTCCGAATTATCTCCTCTGGAGAAAGGCGGGCCCGGCCCAACTGCATGGGTTCCTCAGGAGGAAACGGAGGACGGGCCAGAACAGCAGCCCGGGCAAGACTGAAGGTTGGCGGAGGCTTGGGGCTCCTGGGTCTAGAAGCAGAAGTCTTCTCCTGAAGGCGAGAACGAAGCCTGTTATCTATCATGTTAGCTAATGAAATCAGAGAGTCCAATTCAACAGACTCATCACTTGAAAGCAGTTCATCCTTCATTTGTTCACCGAGTCCCTTTATAAACGCTGCTCTTAAAGCATCCCCCGACCAATTCACCTCTGAAGCCAGTGTCCAAAATTCAATGGTGTAATCAGATACTGGCCTGGAGCCCTGGGACAAGGCCATTAACTTCATGGAAGCATTATACTTATAATCAGGGTGATCAAAGACCCCCTTAAATTCCTTTAAGAACTCATCATAATCTGTGTCCTGGAACGAACGACTGGAGAACCAGGTCTCGGCCCAGGCTAAAGCCTTTCCTCTCAATAAGCCACAAATATACTGAATCTTGGAGACACAGATGCAAATGAGACAGGTTTTAACTGGAAGACGGTGGAGCATTGAAAAAGAAAACCTCTGCACTGATTAGGCTGGCCTGAGTAGGGTTCTGGGTCCGGGGCTCTGGAAGTCTTTGAACTCAGGGTCCACTGAAGCTGAGACAGCAGGGGCTACAGTGAGGGCGGCTGTCTGGATGGAGAGTAGAGATGAAATTTGAGAGATAAGTTGAGATAATTGTTGGCTTAGGTTTTGGTTGTGATCAAAAAGAGTCCTTATACAAAGTTCATGTTGACCAAGCAGGATCCCTTGCTGGGAAACTGCCTGACGGAGAAAAACAGGTTCATTGTCTGTGTCTGAGGTGTCCATTTTGTGGCCAGATCGTTCTGTCATAATAGCCAATGTCTTCTCTGGGCACCCACTGATACAGACACAGACAAAGAACTCCCAGATAGTGTGAAGAAAAAGGTTTAACAGTGGACGCTGGTCTTGCTTGTCTGAATGGTCTTACTGGCATGTGGAAATCCAAGATGGAGGCTGGGAGTTGGAGAGACACCAGGTAGGACGAGGCAGGGGGACGGGAGGCTGGTCGAGCAGGGCAGAGCTGGGTTTTGGGTCAGGACGGCTGGAGACAGAGCAGGACTGGAAGCTGGAGCTGATGGTCACCACACAGAAAGGGAGTACGAAGAGCACATGGCTGGCACAGAGATAAACGCAAACAAAGAGTCAGTGCAACTATACCACAAAGGTAAGCAGACGATCTGGCGACGAGTGGGAGAATGAACCAGGTTTTATGGACCAGGAGAGTAGGTGACTGATGAGGCTTGATAGAAGACGGGTGTGCAGGTGATTAGCTCCAGCCCCGCCCAGCTCCCAGCCAACTTACAGACAGACAGAAGGGGGAGGGACCAGCAGCACAGGCAACAAGGAGGAAAACACTAGGAACCATATGAACTTTTTCATAGAACCATGAGCTTCTACATTTCTTCTGAATTTGTAGTCTATATATAAAGAAAAAAAACTAGAGGAGTGCACTCAGTAAAGTGTAGCTCTCCGCCGGGCATACGTATCTCCCCTTATCTGGTGTTCGAACTGGGCGACAAACCACCCCTTTTTTCACCTACAGGGAGAAGGGAAATACACAGACACACGGACAGAAAAACGTTTTTTTTTCCTGCTATTATAAGCCTAGTGCAGTGCCCAAGTCAATCGAAAGGGAAATATGTAAAAAAAAAAAAGTTTGTTATATACAGCACTCAAGTTAAAAAAAATCTACCTACTAAATGCGTTTTGTCTTTGCAGCCTCGTGGACTCTCGCATGAAAGCAATCCAGTCTGATATGAAATGACAGACATCAGGCTATCATAATTTCAAAACATTTATTAAAAGGCTTCAAAAGTGTTTAGCCGTCGCGGTTTTCATAATATAAAATCCGGGTAGCATAGCGGTCTGTTCCGTTGCCTACCAACAAAGGGATCTTCGATTCGAATTCTCGTGTTTCCTCCGGCTTGGGCGGGCGTCTCTACAGACACAATTGGACGTGTCTGCGGGAGGTAAGCCGGATGTGGGTATGTGTCCTGGTCGCTACACAAGCGTCTCCTCTGGTAGGTCGGGGCGCCTGTTCGGGGGGGCGGGCGGTGAACTGGGGGGGGGGGTAGCGTGATCCTCCCACGTGCTACGTCCCCCTAGTGAAATTCCCCACTTTCAGGTGAAAAAAAGCGGCTGGCGACTGCACATGAATCGGAGGAGGCGTGTGGTAGTCTGCAGCCCTCTCCGGATCGGCAGAGGCGGTGGAGCAGAGACCGGGATGGCTCTAAAGAGTGGGGTAATTGGCCAGTGTGGAGTTAGAAAACAACGAGACAGGAGACGTGAGAGTAGACGTAGTCGAGGTAGTTTACTAGCTCCAACTCTGCATGTCATACATTCGACAACGACACTGAACTGTGTACCGGAAACGGAAGTGCATTATCTGACCCCTCGCCTCTTCCCTTAAAGGTACACCGTCCTCTTAGGTGAATGTCTCTAGTTATATAGATATGGGTCACCACACATGCCCCCCCAGAATTCACCTACACAAAACAATGCAAAACAGCAAAAGCGCAAGTCATGAACATAAAAATAGACTCTACAACAGAACAGTCAATGACATAGTGCAAAGTCACGGGGAAAACAGGTGACGAGTCGGGGGGCGGACCCTGCGGCCATAACGGCTGCGCTTCACAGGAGGGGAAACAGATGGGGCCGAAACCCGGGCCATAGGCGGGGCCGAAGCAGGAACAGAGGCAGGTGCCGGGGCCGATCTAGGAGGGCGTCCCCGCCGCGGGGGTAGGGCCAATTGCATTGGCTCCCCAATGTCCAAGTGAGCGGGCTTGAGACGGTCTATAGCGACACGCTCCGGCCTGCCCCCCATGTCCACCACAAAGTTCTTATCCCCCGCCTCCAGTACGCGGAAGGGCCCGTCGTATGGGGGCTGCAGCGGGGACCGATGGCTGTCGTGCCTAATGAAGACGTACCTCGCCGATGGCAGATCCTTGGGGACGTAGGACGGGGGGAAGCAGTGTGGAGACATCGGAACGGGAGCGAAGGTTCCGGCAGCGCTCCAGGAAGCACTGAGGTGAGAGGCGGCCAACCAGGGAGCCGTAGCATCCGGAAGAAACTCCCCCGGAACCCGCAGGGGCTGGCCATACACCAGCTCAGCGGAGGAGGTCTGGAGGTCTTCCTTCGGGGCCGAACGCAGGCCGAGCATGACCCACGGGAGCCGGTCCATCCAGTCGCAGCCAGTGAGGCTTGCCCGCAGAGCGGCTTTCATGTCCCAATGGAACCGCTCACAAAGTCCGTTGCTCTGCGGGTTGTACGCCGTAGTGCGGTGGATCTTCACCCCCAGGTGCTCAGCGACCGCCGTCCAGAGCTCCGAGATAAACTGGGAGCCCCGGTCGCTTGTGATGTTACCCGGCGTGCCGAAACGGGCCACCCAGCAGCCGATGAACGCCCGTGCTACCTCTGCTGCCGTCGTGGAGGACAAGGGAATAGCCTCTGGCCACCTGGTGGCCCTGTCCACAATAGTGAGGAGGAACGTATAACCACGGGAGGGGGGTAGGGGACCCACCAGATCAACATTGACGTGGTCAAACCGCCTCTCTGGGACCACAAACGGCGCCAAAGGGGCCGTGGTATGGCGGTGCACCTTGGCGCGTTGGCACGCCACACACGAGCCGGCCAAGGCTCTAACATCCTTACGGAGCCCAGGCCAAACGAACTTGACGCTCACCAGCTTGGTCGAGGCCTTCACTCCCGGGTGGGAAAGGCCGTGGACGGTGTCGAAAACTCGGCGCCGCCAGGAAGTAGGCACCAGGGGGCGCGGTTGACCGGTGGAGATGTCACAGAGGAGGGTGGTGTTGGCTGCGTCGAACGTCACGTCCTCCAGCCGTAGCGCCGTAGGGGTCGACCGGTAGTCTTGAACGGTCGCGTCCTTGGCTTGGTCCGCTGCCATAGCGGCGTAGTCGAGTCCCAAGTGAACGGCGTTAACAACCGCCCGTGAAAAGCAGTCGGCGATGAAGTTATCCTTGCCCGACACGTGTTGTATGTCCGTGGTAAACTCGGAAACCGCCGCGAGATGGCGCTGCTGACGCCCAGACCACGGTTCTGAGGTTTTGGCCATACAGAACGTCAGCGGTTTGTGGTCCACGAAAGCGGTGAACTGTCGGCCCTCCAATAGGAACCTAAAGTGTCTGGTTGCGAGGAAGAGACCCAGTAGTTCCCTATCAAAGGTGCTGTATTTGCGCTCGCTCTCATGGAGTTGTTTACTGAAGAACGCCAACGGCTGCCAGCCCCCCCCCAACCCACTGCTCACACACGGCCCCCACGGCGTAGTCGGAGGCATCCGTTGTAAGGGCTATGGGGGCAGGAGGCGACAGGTGAGCTATCAGCGCAGCGTTGGCCAGCGCGGTCTTGGCGGCCACAAAAGCCTTGTCCATCCCCGAAGACCAGACCAGCTCGTCCTTAGACTTCTTACCCCGCAGGGCCTCATACAGGGGACGCATGATGTGGGCGGCACGGGGCAGGAAACGGTTATAAAGTTCACCATGCCCAGGAATTCCTGCAGCGACTGTACAGTGCGGGGGCGGGGGAACATGGTGACAGCCTCAACCCTGGCAGGGAGGGGAACGGCCCCCTGTGGAGTGATGTGGTGCCCGAGGAAGGTGATGGACGACTCCCCGAACTGACACTTAGCTGGGTTGATGATGAGGCCGTGTTCGTTGAGCCTGTCGAACAGCTGTCTGAGGTGCGTCATGTGTTCCTCCGCCGACGCGCTGGCCACGAGGATGTCGTTTAAGTACACAAACAAAAATGGCATGTCGCGGAGCACAGAATCCATAAGGCGCTGAAACGTCTGCGCCGCCCCTTTAAGGCCGAAAGGCATACGTAAGAACTCAAAGAGCCCAAAGGGTGTGATGACAGCCGTTTTTGGGACATCCAGTGGGTGGACCGGCACTTGGTGATACCCCCGCACTAAGTCGATTTTGGAATAGATGGCAGCGCCCGCCAGGTGGGTACAGAAATCTTGTATGTGCGGTATGGGGTACCGGTCGGGGGTCGTGGCATTGTTTAGGCGACGGTAGTCCCCGCACGGGCGCCAACCCCCGTCGGCCTTAGTAACCATGTGAAGAGGGGAAGCCCACGCGCTGTCAGAACGGCGGACAATGCCGAGGCGCTCCATAGTCGAAAACTCCTCCCTGGCTATTGCGAGCTTGGCCGAGTCGAGGCGTAGGGCCCGGGCGTAAACTGGGGGGCCCACTGTGGTTATATGATGTTCCACGTCGTGCTTGGCCACCGCCGAGGAGAAGGTGGGTGTGGTGAGCTCGGGGAAATTTGCGAGCAGGTGTTGGTATGGATCCCGGTGGAGAGTGTGTTAGCGAGGCACAGCGCTCCAGCCCCCCCAAGCGTGCAGGGGTATGACGCAAAAGAGACGGCATCAATCACGCGACAGTTTTTAACATCTACCAGCAGGTTGAAAGCACAGAGGAAATCCGCACCTAGGAGCGGGGTGGATACAGCAGCCATCACAAAGTCCCAGCCGAAACGTCGGCCGCCAAAACACACGTCCACATGTCTGAAACCGTACGTCCGAATGGACGTGCCGCTGGCGGCGTCCATCTGGGGGCCGTGACTGTCGGTCATCGTGTCCACAGCTTGTGCTGGTAGTATGCTGCGTTGAGCGCCAGAGTCAACCAGCAGCCGCCGGCCCGACAAGGAGTCTCTGATGAACAACAGCTTGCAGTCACGGCCGGCGCCCATAGCCGTTAACGAGCGCCGGCCTTGGCGTTTCCCTGAACCCTGTAACTGCAGGGTTTGCGACACTGTTTTGCTTTTGCCCCAAACCTGGCATGGTAATAACAGAGCCCGTCGTCAGGTTGGCGGCGGGCTGTCACCGCAGCCGCGGTGTCCATATAGTTGTACACAGGTGGTGGTCGGGCGGTCTTGTGGGGTAGCAGGGCATGCACAAACTGTTGCCGGTTGGCCAGGAAAACCCTGTCTGCTTCAGCAGCCAGAGAACGGTAGTCCTTGGAGGCGGCGAGAGGAGAACTGGCCAGTGCTGTGCGTACAGGTGCGGGGAGCTGCCTCAGAAAAATGTGTGTGAAAAGAAAGGCCGGATCAGCCGATCCCAGCACAGACAGCATTTTTTCCATTAACTCAGACGGTTTGCCGTCGCCGAGGCCATTCGGGGACAGTAAATGGTCTGCCTCCTCCAGCTCCGACAGTTCAAATAGTTTCAGGAGGAATGTCTTTATAGCATCGTACTTGCCAGCAGCTGGCGGAGCTTCCAACAGTGTCATTGCTCGCGCCGTTGTCGATGCGTATAACGCCGCCACTACGTGGAAGTACTGCGTTGCATCCTGCGTTATCCCTCTCAGCTGGAACTGGGCTTCCACATGTTGAAACCACGGCCGTGGATTATGCTGCCAAAAGTCGGGTAGCTTCACAGTAGCGGTGTAAATGCTAGCGTTAGCAATAGCCATGTTGTTAGCACCGGCGTCGTCGTTGTCAGACATACTCGTATTAGTAGTTCGATCACGTCGAACTACTAATGTGGACCACCACCAATGTGGAGTTAGAAAACAACGAGACAGGAGACGTGAGAGTAGACGTAGTCGAGGTAGTTTACTAGCTCCAACTTTGCATGTCATACATTCGACAACGACACTGAACTGTGTACCGGAAGCGGAAGTGCATTATCTGACCCCTCGCCTCTTCCCTTAAAGATACACCGTCCTCTTAGGTGAATGTCTCTAGTTATATAGATGTGGGTCACCACACCAGGTACAATTGGGGGGGGGGGGCAGCTCAGCCATAGAAATGTTTTACTGTAGCTACTGAGATGATTTCCAGCTGCGACTGTGATTAGTCCTAATGTTGAAATTGTATTTTTATTGCAGAGTTTTAACATTGGAGATTATAGCACTTCAACGTGGTAGCGATGTAAATAAGGCGAATTATTTTTGGCTCATTAAGTGTTGCTCCAGTTCTCCTGTGCTGAGATCAGCAGTGAATGATTTGCTGATTTGCGAAATACTCATACCCCAGTACATGATGTTGTAGAGGAGCTCAATCAGGAGTCGTGACAACTTTCTCTTTCGGCTACACAACGTGCACCATTTATTCTTTCACCATAACAACAAACAAAAACCCGCGCAGCGGAAGTGTATCACTGTAAACACGAACCGAGAAAACAGCAGCTGTAAACAAACGTTCCTACTAGCTCAATAAGGGGAATTATGTATCCCTATAACCACTAAAATGTTTTGGTTCTGACACTATCGCTTTCCGATCTGGCTCAGCCGTAGCTGCGAGGGCCACATGCGCACGGTTGACTCAGCGGGCAGCAAAGGAGAGCAGCTTTGGTCGAGCGAGCTAGAGAGTGAATGAAGAGAGGGAGTGGCGATAACGAGAACAAATGTTTTTCGAAGGTTTTGAATCACCGCAACCACGAGAGGTTCTTCGTCATAAAGTCATAACTGAGCACAAAAAATAGGCTGTTAGGTCCAGTAGTTTGCGAGATTAGTCGCGGACAGACAAAAAAACAAACACGCGACCAAATGTATAACCCCCCCCCCCCGTTACCTGGCAGAAAAAAAAGAAAAGAAAAGAAACGGATAAACCTTATGACATATAAAAAACTTTCCAAAGTGCTTGGTGGAATCCCTGACCGCCATCTCCCACTTTTCCTCCCCTAAACATAGTTCACAAACATAGAAGAGGATGTGTAACATTTCTATCAGCTGTTCCAGAGATTTATCAAGCAAAAAACATCACCTGACTCCATCTGCATCGGCAGGAAAAACTGCCCGGGCAGCTGGATGGCCCACCAAGCATGAGCCTGGCCACAACTGCAACCTGGTTAAACTGGATTTCTCCATGAAGTCTTTGAATGTTTTGCCAACAGTGAAAATAGAGCTAAAGACCCCTCCGATGAAAATCAAGTTTTTAACCTTGTTAACATGTCCATGTTAACAATGTTACATTACAATGTAATTTTACAATGTTAACAATATATGTCTTACAAGACATATATTAGGAGCAAAATTTAACAGTCAACACCATGGCTGAGCATATCTTTGAAACTGCAGTGTACCAAGGACAGACTGGGGAAAAAAGAAAAAAATGCATTCAGACAGGCAGGGTTTTATACGCCACAAACCTCAGGAACCAATCCCGTTAAAGAGGCCATATCATGCTTTTTCCCTGTCCTTTAGTGTGTTACATAGCTGGGCGGTGCATGTAAAATGTCTGCAGAGTTACAAAGCCTAAAATCCAGGCCAATTAAAGTTATTCTCTCCGACAGAAAACACTGCCTTGAAATGCCTCGTTTGTAGTCCAGCGTTTTCTTCCGTTACTTACTACGTCACTATGTAACATATTTTCATAATCCCTGCCTAGCAGCTAGTTTGGGCCACCCTCGATACCTCAACACCAGCAAGAGGATGAGGTGGGGCTCACACAGACTGAGCTACCCCTCCGCAGGCTTCCGTCAGCTGGCCAATCAGAAGAAAGTAGTGCGCTTATAGGGAGGGGACCTTAAAGAGACAGACAGCTAAAACAGGCTAAAACGGCTTGTTTCAGACAGGATGAACTGAGGGGCTGCATAAAGGGCCAGTATAAGATAAATAAGTTGCTTTTTTCCAACTGTGAATCACATAAAACTACTCTAGTGGAGCTCCAGAACAAAAATATAGAGCTGAAATGAGCATGATACGGCCACTTTAATGGATGGAGTGGTCCACCCGATTCGGCGATGCGAGCCAAAGGACAAGCCAGGTGTAGCTACTTATAATTTTGCCATCTACGAATTTCCATCCATCCATCCATCCATCCATTATCTAAACTGCTTATCCAGCTCTCAGGGTTGCAGGGATGCTGGAGCCTAGCCCAGCAGTCGTTGGGTGGCAGGCGGGGACACACCCTGGACAGGCTGCCAGGCCATCACAAGGCCAACACACACACACACACACACACACACACACCTAGGGACAATTTAGTACGGCTGATTCACCTGACCTACATGTACTTGGACTGTGGGAGGAAACTTTCAAAACGATAGCAGAGACATGTTTTGCTTTCAGCTGCAAATTTGCAAAAGGAGAAACAGTGAGCCTTCATTTATTACCAAAGGATCTAAAAATAAGCACGAAATGCTGCAGTTTAGTTGGAAAAATACATAATGTCCCAGCCAAACTTCCAGAGAAAACACGGGTTTGTAGTAGCAATTCTCAAGAGCACAGTTTTGAAAATATATCATTAAAAACACGGTTTTTGCTACAAAACGTATATTGAAGCCTGATGCTGTACCATCCAATTATGATGGTGACACAGAGAGTACGGACATGTTAGTCAACCGGTAAGTTTTGTTTTTTTTTCTCTTTGTCCAGAGACTGGTAAGGGTAAGACTAGTGATCCCAGTTGCAAGACAGAGACAAGGGATGAAGGTGAATAGGGGAAAGGGGTTTATTGAGGATGGCAGGCGGTGGAGAGGCGATGGCGTAGATGCGGACAGCCGAGCTGGACCGGCGGACAAAGGAGCAAGCGCAGCTAGACAGCACTGAGCTTGGGGACCAGCAGGCGAGGCAGCCAGCCGGGCAGGTAAGCAAGTAGATGAACCGGAAAGTGGCAGTACCAAACACAACGAAAAGGTGATTAGACTAACAAGTAAAAACACTGGGAAAATAATCTGACAGAATTGCCGAGCACATGACAATGTAGTAGCTCAAACAACGATCTGGCGATGATTGGCTGAAGAGCCGGGTTTCTTATACTGCTGGGGGTCGATGAGCTTGATGGAAAGCGTGCGTGGCTGAGCCAGTAAGGAAGGAAGGAAGGAGGGAGGGAGGGAGGGAGAGAGAGAGAGATACTCTGACAGAATTGCCGAGCACATGACACTAGAGAGAAATAATCTGACTGAATTGCCGAGCACATGACGCAATTCTGTCAAATACTCTGACAGAATTGCCGAGCACATGACCACAGTCTAGCCATTGAAAAGGGGAGACATAAAAAGATGTGGTTGCCAAAAGAGCAACGAACATGTGGTCAGTGCATGACAGATGAGGTGGAGACAGAGGTGCACTTCCTCCTTAAATGTGAAAAATTTGAAAAACAGTGACGGGCTTTTGTCCAGCAGCTGGAACATGTGATTCCAGAGTACCAGAAAATGGATGACACAGGTAAGCTGCGGGTGGTCCTGGGAGGGGGGCCAGCATTGCAGCAAGATTTATATTTTCCTGTCACAACCTGAGAGACAGTGGGTGACGGCACCTATTGCTACTGTTGTTGTTTGATATAATAATCATTGTTGTTGTTGCTGTTATTATTATAAACATTGTTGTATTGTGTTGTTGTTGTTTTACATGCTTTGGCAATATGTACACAAACATATGTCATGCCAATAAAGCACATATTGAATTGAATTGAATTAAATTGAGAGAGAGAGACTTTCTACTAACTGGCTGCTGGCTAGGTTGTCGTGGAGGGCGTGACAGACTGGTGTTCAAAGCATTTCTTCCTAACGGTGCATCAGAGTGCTTATCTTTACAAGGTAGATAACTTGTTAGAGCTTGGCGACTGGGACCAAGGTTTATCTAACATTAGCAACACATTATTAGCTGATTGATAACGTAGTTAAGCCGACGGCGGTTGCGTTTCTAACATTGTATCTTCTTGGCATAAAGTGGGATAACAAGATCCCTGACACAGAGGTCCCCTCTCGCTCAAGACTGCCAAGTATACACACCATCCTCATGCAATCACAGCTTCGTTGGGTGGGCCACGTAGTTCACATGCCAGACCATTGGCTCCCAAAGAAACTACTATATGGCAAACTCAAGCAAGGCAAGAGCTCCAATGGTGGTAAAACAAAGCATTTCGAAGACACCTTGAAGGTTTCGTTAAAGGCCTTCACCATCAACTATGCCACATGGGAACAGAAAGCTCTGAATAGAGAAGAGTGGCGTGCAGCTGTCCGAAATGGTGCAAACTCATGTGAGGCCGCCGGGATTGCTGCAGCAGAGAGCTGAAGGCAGGCCAGGAAAGACCAGCAAAACTCTAGCTACTCCCACTATCCCATGCCCACACTGTCAAAGAACATTCAGCACATAGATTGGACTAACCAGCCATCTTCGCACCCACAGAAATCGACCCCTACAGGATGACTAGATGGTCCTTGTTGCTGCGACGGATGAACAACAAACAAACAAACAAACAAACAAACAAACAAACATTATAGAGAGTGATACATAAAATGCATTACTTTTCTATGTCCACTTGGAAGCGACCCTGTCCAATTTGCTCGTTATTTGGAATCGGTATGTATGACTGAATGATTACCACTCGCGAGAGGCAGAGGGACGGGGGTTGGGGAGATTTGAATTGAGGGCGGATATAATTTACATATTTATAGATTCTGGATTCATTTTTTTTTTAATGAGGGAGGAGTAGATGTGATTTTAAGGATTTTAACAAGATAATTGAACTTATTTTGCAGAAAAAACAGACAATTTATTATATCAAACAGAGCGTTTTATATGTTTTAAAACATGACTGGAAAATGACTTTAAATTCAGCGGTAGCCTTGATGGGCTGATCAGGAGAGGTGCTTAGTGAAGCATCAAGAGCAAGAAATGATAGATCCCCCCCTCCCCCAAGACAGGAATGTAATATGAGGTGTGTAGTAAAAATCAGTGTTTAAAACCACCCAGCATGGTTAAGGAAAGGTCACTTATGTAGTATCATGAGTGTGCAAGTGTGCAAACTGTATTTAAAGTACAAAGGCAAGTGATGGAAGTATTAAATAAATACTGTCAAAAGTTACGTCTCATTCGAGTTTACATGTCCGGACTTCTGCAAGTGTTACATGTTTCCAGATCAACATTTGATAAGTTGACCTTAGGCTACCCCTGACCCAAACCCTAAAACTGACCTGAAGCAATACCTAAACATGAATCTAACTGGATAAATATTACAGCAGCCGGGGACCCATCATGTTGATCTTCATCTGAGAACATCTCTCATTTGCTTATAGTCTTACTCATAGGGATAAAAAAAAACGTAACAGGACCATAATGAGAGATGTATATTTTTCTTTTGGCTGCTCCCATCACGGGTCTCCACAGCGAATCATCCGTTTCTATCTCTTCCTGTCCTCTGCATCTTCCTATGTCACACCAGCCATCTGAATATCATCCCTTACCACATCCATAAACCTCTTTGGCCTTCCTCTTTTCCTCTTCCCTGGCAGCTCCATATTCAGCATCCTTCTCCCACTATACCCAGCATCTCTCCTCCACACGTCCAAACCATCTCAATCTCGCCTCTCTTGCTTTTCTCCAAACCAACCAACCTGAGCTGTCCCTCTAATGTACTCGTTCCTAATCATGTCCTTCTTCGTGACTCCCAATGAAAATCTTAGCATCTTCAACTCTGCCACCTCCAGCTTTGCCGCCAGCCTTTTCGTCAGGTCCACCATCTCCAAACCATGCAACATAGCTGGCCTCACTACCATCTTGTAAACATTCCCTTTAACTCTTGCTCCTTCTGTTGCAAATCACTCCTGACACTCTTCTCCACCCACTCCACCCTGCCCCACTCTCTTCCATACTCCCCATTACTTTGAAAAGCTGACCCCAAGTATCTAAACTTATCCACCTTCGTCACCTCTACCCCTTGCATTCCTCACCATTCCGCTGTCCTCCCTCTCGTTCACACAGATGTATTTCATCTTACTCCGACTGACTTTCATTCCTCTTCTCTCCAGTGCATACCTCCACCTCTCCAGGCTCCCCTCAATCGGCACACTTGCTACAAATCACAATGTCATCCATGAACATCATAGTCCACGGAGACTCCTGCCTGATCTCATCCGTCAACCTGTCCATCACCATTACAAACAAGAAAGGGCTCAGAGCTGATCCTCGATTTAATCCCATCTCCACCTTGAACCCATCCATCACTCCAACCGCATACCTCACTACTGTTACACTGCCCTCATGCATATCCTGCACCACTCTTACATACTTGGGAGATGGATAATGATAATGGATAAAATCTTGTATCACAAACATGAACATGGAATGATTAGTACAAGGGACAGAAACAAAGAAAACATCGATGAGACACTAGAATGAAAACAAAATACATGAGCATAATAGACGTGGTAGGATTGAGCATTAACATCTGTGTAGATTGGTTGAGGGCAGGTTATGACTAACAGTGACTATTGTGTCACTGGATTGCCTGCTTTTCCACATGTGTCAGAGTTCCTGGATTATGTTAATACTTTGACTTTTAACTTGTTTGGGTTGACAAGATGGTGGAGTGGTTAATGAGGGTGTCATTCTAGGTCCTGTTCTTGGACCCATTCATTTTAACCCCGCCAAAGTTCAAAGCAACAAGATTCCCCTTGGAGTATCTGTTAAAGTAGAGCCAAACAATGTATTGATATTACCCAGGCTGTGGTAAAACATTTTTTAAGTTATTTCTTTTAACCAGTCATTAATCTTGATTTCCAAATGTGATATACTGCATGACATGAAAAGTGGGCAGGTTAGCTGACACATGCGTAATAGTAAGATCTGTTGGATATTATGGGATGTAACATTTACACACTATTCTTATGCATTATTTTAGAATTACACACGATTACAGAAAACTTCAACAGTGAAAATGTGTAGGTTGAACTACTATATTCCCCCAGCCCGTTCTTTGTGTAAATAACAGCTGAATTATGTCACTGTAACAGTGGACCACACATTTGTGGATTTTCAGGCTTATTGAGCTGTTTTTCCCTTTGCAGTGTCATTTCCAGTAAAAGGGGGAAAAAAGAAAATGGCTGAAGGCTCAGTTTGCACAGGCAGGATGTTGTAACAGAGACTGAACATGCCGTAAACTGAGAATGCCCCAGGACTTTTGGCCCAGCAGATCCAGGCAGCTCACTTGCGTGTCCATGTACTAACTTTGATTCAACATGATGATAAACGTCCCAATTATCATTCCATTCCATTAAAGTTTCAACATCCCCCCTATCCGGATATTCACAGTTTACATTAACCAACCCCCCCCCCCACACACACACCTCAGACGTTGGACTTTTTAACGACGATCCTGTGTGTGGTGTTGATGGAACATGGAACACCTGCTTTAAAAGTATCCTAAGTTTAATGGTGTTCATGTTACACACAAAGTAGTTTTGAGAAAAACAGCATGGAGGAAATGTTGGCTTTTACTTGCAGATCACCTAAAATAGAGACCTAAAATAGGTAAAATAACATGGAGGTTGCTGTTTGATTTCAAAGTTGTGCGCGCACACACACACACACACACACACACACACACACACACACACACACACAAACAAAGAAAGTTCTGCATATGAATGTTATCACATCCTTCATGGATAGAGATTTTACAGCCTTCTGTAACACTGCCTCATGATAAGACTTGACATGTTGACAGGAAACTAGCGTTTACTACTTCTACGTTGACAGTAGAGGAGGTTAAAATTCACACACCATGAGCCGGTGGGGTCACATGGTTTGGATACCTATTGACCATCTATAGCCAAGGTGTGATTAATTTTAAAGTATGAAATTATAATTTTACAGCTGTGTTGGAATCAATGACCAGTTTCTATTGCACAGACCACCCTGAGCTCTCCTTGAGTACACACACACACACACACAAATATATACACCCGCACACACATAAGTATACATGCACAGACTAACACACATACCCAAGGAAGCACACAGACACACATGAACACATGCACAAGCACGCACACCCTTACAAGCACACACAATTACTGACAAACAAACACACAAACTTATGCACACGCACACCCAACCCCCCTCATGGGAGCCTCTACCAAATGGTGATAATTTAATCTAAGGTCATTATTTTTCTTTTTAGAGTTCCTGGGATAAATGTAATTTTCCCTAGTTCTGTGCATATCTGAATTCGTGTTAATTAAGAGCTTAACCATCTACTAGTAATCAAGTTAATATTGTTAAGTTAGGCCTGTACAATTTTGTCATCACCTCCTTGATTCTCCAATTAAAAAAAAAATGAAGAGGTCATGGTTTCACAAACTGTCATGACCAAACCATGCCTGTACAAGTACACTTTGAAATACATAAACAACATCCTAGTCTTGTTAACATCTTTCTAAACCAGGACCAGTGAAGATCGATTCCTCCTTCAGTTTTACTCTGATGATTTGGGTTCGAGATATGGACATATCAACAAACAACTTGTGGGTTTTAATCGCAGTCATGGAGGAGGGAGTAGAATAAAAATGCTTTACTGTCTCTCTAAATTACTTTCTGTATAACTGTCCTTGAGCAAGGCATGTAAAAGCTAACTGGCCCAGTCACTTCTGCAGGAGAGGACATGCGGTGCAGTTCCCAGTTGTAACCCATTACGAAGGGAAAGAAGAGCCATGCTTTGACAACATTGTCCTGATAAATACAATTTCATACCTACTGAATCAAAATTTCCTAATAATGAATAAAAATGCTCTATCACTCCCGGTTGGGTGGTGTACACAACATTTTAAGCTTGGATCTATTTTTAGCAAGTCTATTTTCATGAATTCCCCATACACAAACTGTGGTCTGCTGTCGTGTGGGACTAGGGAGGTCGTTTGGTGACCCTTCATTAACATGTATTACGATGTGACCTGACCTTGCCATCATCTGCCATCATCTATGATGGCCTCATCAATTATTCAGCCATTAATTGTCAGCCCAAACTGATGTCACTCAAGTGAGACGGACACTTTGACCCTTTAGCTGAGAGCCCAGAGCCATAAACACACAGGGAGAGTATGTCTGACCGGCCAGGTGAGAGCACTCATCTGTGAACACATCTGAGAGTGGCTATCAATTACAAGGACAGGGAACTAGTAAAAGGTATGGCTCCATGTCAATGACTCGCCCGTATATCAGCCTATAGAATGGTATAAATGTTCATACTGCTCCATTTTGCCATGCAGTAGAAGACATTAATGGGTTTAATTTGGTCCATATGTGGGAAGGAGCTCCGCAGGGCTCCATGTACCGGAGAAAAGATACACTGGTGCCATGCTACAGTAGGTAGGCGGAAAGGAGATTGAAATCTCTTAATATAATCTCTCCTGAGCCCCTCACTGCAAAATGAGAAAATAGCCAGTTTAGGGAGAGATTTCATCATGTGTTCAGCCTTATCGAGACCCTGAGCTGAGTTAGTGGAGCTTGATACCATGGTACCGGGTGGCTGCAGAGGGATGAATCCCTCTGTACTGCTATGTATTAAAAAAAATGTTCTCTACATCTATACTGATAATCCGCTCCTCATTTATTGAGCACTTTTATCAACACCATTGACAGTTTCCGAAAAAAAAATGCTATATAAGGTGATAAGAGATGGTAAGAGATAAAAATGGACAAGAGATAAAAAATATAAAATAAGTGGAGGCAAAGAAAGGGGTTTTGCATATTATTATATACAGTGGATATAAAAAGTACACACCCCTGTTAAAATGGCAGATTTCTGTGATGTAAAAAAAAAAAAAAGAAGCCAAGATTAAATCATATCAGAACTTTTTTCCACCTTTAATGTGAAATTGCAACCTGTAAAATTCAAGTGAGAAACAAACAAACCTTTTAGGGGAAAAATAGCACCCGGAAAGTATTCACACCCCTTCACTTCCCCCACATTTTGTTATGTTACAGCCTTATTCCAAAATGGATTAAATTCCTTTTTCTTCTCATCAATCTACATACAATACCCCATAATGACAAAGCGAAAAACGTTTTGTAGAAATTTTTGCAAATCTATCAAAAATAAAAAACGGAAATATTGCATGTACATAAGTATTCACACCCTTTACTCAGTACTTGGTTGAGGCACCCTTGGCAGTGTATACAGCCTCAAGTCTTCTTGGGTATGAAGCTACAAGCTTGGCACACCTATATTTGGGGTATTTCTCCCATTCTTCTCTGCAGATCCTCTTGAGCTCTGTAAGGTTAGATGGGGAGCGTCGCTGCACATCTATTTTCAGGTCTTTCCAGAGATGCAATGGGGTTCAAGTCTCGGCTCTGGCTGGGCCACTCAAGGACATTCACAGACTTGTCCCGAAGCCACTCCTTCGTTGTCTTGGCTGTGTGCTTAGGGTCGTTGTCATGTTGAAAGGTAAACCTTCGCCCCAGTCTGAGGTCCTGAGTGCTCTGAGGCAGGTTTTCATCAAGGATCTCTCTGTACTTTGCTCAATTCATCTTTCCCTCAACCCTGACTAGTCTCCCAGTTCCTGCTGCCGAAGAACATCCCCACAGCATGATGCTGCCACCACCATGCTTCACTGTAGGGATGGTATTAGCAAGGTGATGAGAGGTGCCTGCTTTCCTCCAGACGTGACGTTTGGCATTCAGGCCAAAGAGTTCAATCTTGGTTTCATCAGACCAGAGAATCTTGTTTCTCGTGGTCTGAGAGTCCTTTAGGTGCTTTCTGGCAAACTCCAAGCGGGCTGTCATGTGCCTTTTACTGAGCAGAGGCTTCCGTCTGGCCACTCTACCATAAAGGCCTGATTGGTGGAGTGCTGCAGAGATGGTTGTCCTTCTGGAAGGTTCTCCCATCTCCACAGAGGAATGCTGGAGCTCTGTCAGAGTGACCATCGGGTTATTGGTCACCTCCCTGACCAAGGTCCTTCTCCCCCGATTGCTCAGTTTGGCTGAGCGGCCAGCTCTAGGAAGAGTCCTGGTGGATCCAAACTTCTTCCATTTACGAATGATAGAGACCACTGTGCTCTTCGGGACCTTCAAAGCTGTAGAAATTTTTTTGTACCCTTCCCCAGATCTGTGCCTCAATACAATCCTGTCTCGAAGGTCCACAGACAATTCCTTTGACTTCATGGCTTGGTTTCTGCTTTGACATGCACTGTCAACAATGGGACCTTATATAGACAGGTGTGTGCCTTTCCAAATCATGTCCAATCAATTGAATTTACTACAGGTGGACTCCAATCACGATGTAGAAACATCTCAAGGATGATCAGTGGAAACAGGATGAACCTGAGCTCAATTTTGAGTGTCATAGCAAAGGATGTGAATACTTATGTACATGCAATATTTCAGTTTTTTATTTCTAATAAATTTGCAAAACTTTCTAAAAAACCTTTTTCACTTTCTCATTATGGGATATTGTGTGTAGATTGATGAGAAGAAAAAGGAATTTAATCCATTTTGGAATACGGCTGTAACATAACCAAATGTGGGGAAAGTGAAGGGGTGTGAATACTTTCCGGATGCACTGTATATATTTATTTATTTATTTATTTATTTTACACTAACCTGTTGCGTAAGAGTGCATACCGCTAAACTAATACTTTGTTGAAGCACCTTTTGATTGTATTGCAGCACTCAGTCTTTTTGGGTAAGAGTCCATCAGCTTGGCACATCATGACTTGGCAATATTTTCCCACTCTTCCTTGCAAAAACCTTCTAGATCCGTCAAATGGCGAGGGCACCTCCTGTGCACAATCCGCCACAGGTCACCCCACACATTTTCAATTGGATTCAGGTCTGGGCTCTGGGCCATTGCAAAACGTTGATCTTCTTTTGGTGACATCATTCCTTTGTTGGTTTGGATGTATGTTTTAGGTTATTTGTGTGTTGAAAGGTGAAATTCCTCATCTTCTTCAGCTTTCTAGCAGATACCTGAAGATTTCGCTCCAAAATCGACTGTTATTTGGAGCTAGTCATGATTCCCTCCACCTTGACTAAAGCCCCAGTTTCAGCTGAAAAAAAGCAGGCCCAAAGCCTGATGCTGCCGCCACCATGCTTCACTGTATGGAGTTCTTTTGGAACATACCTTTTGGAAGTATGACCAAAAAGTTCCGCCTTGGTCAGGTCAGACCATAACACATGTTCCCACTTGGTTTTGGGAAACTGGATGTATCTTTTTGCAAAATTTGCAGAATACAAAGTAACCAGTACTTGCGAGTACTTACCAGAAATTCTTACAGCTCCTCTAATATTGCCGTAGGCCTCTTGGCAGCCCCCCTGACCAGTTTCTCCTTGTCAATTTGTTGATGATTGTCTTTACTATGTTCTATGGTATATCTAATGATATAGTGAGTGGATTACCGAACCGGGCTAGGCCCAGTGGCCCAGGGGCTCAAGAGGCTCCAATGCCAGAGCCTCTCCGTTAAGTCGTAATTAACTTTGCATTTCTTGTCGCATAGTCAATAGGCTTGGTCATTCATGTTGATAACAGAGCCCAAAAAGTCCTACTGAAAAACTGAAGGAAACTGCAGGTGAATGTACGAGTTAATATGCTGTGGGTGTTAATTGTGTGTATGTCCATTGTAAAGCCTGTTGAGGAACAGGTGAATTTATTGTGCTGTGTACCTGCCAACCCTGGGGGGGGGGGGGCTGTGCGTCCATGCTCAGGGGCCCATTATTTCATAATTCACCAATGATCTAATGCCTTAGAAATTATTTTGTCCTAATCAATACATTCAACAATGAAATCCCATCGTGCTTTATAAGTGTAACAGACTCATTAATACCATCCTACTATATGGTATTGTGGTGATACACAAATGACGATAGATTCACCAGGGGCTGCTGCTCCTTTAAGGAAGACGTTCAAAGTTCTGACATGGGCATTGTTTGGAGTTTCCCAGGAGGTGGAGCCATGCTTTTCTACTGCCTAGCCGTTAGCTTGTTGCCATGAGAGATTGTGCTGTATCGGAGTTGTTTTGTGTGGCGAGTAAACGGAATTAACTCAACTCGATCTCTCTGTCTCCTCATTCCTGCACTCCCACATTGGTGACCCCGCATGTTGACAACGAGCATGTCGACCCACAACGATGCCAACACCGCGCCAGCTCTGAGTGATGCTAACGGTATAGCTCATGTTAGCGCTAGCATCTCAGCAGCAATGGTGAAGTTGCCCGACTTTTGGCAGCACAGTCCCCGGCCATGGTTTCAGCACATTGAAGCCCAGTGTGACCTGCGAGGAATAAAACAGGACGTTACTAAATATTTCCATGTGGTGGTGGCGTTAGATGCCCAGACGACGGTCCGAGCTATGGGACTACTGGAAGCCCCCCCGGCTGTGGGAAAATAGGGCGCACCCCAAGCGTTCCTTTTACAGCTCTTCGACCTATCGCAGATGGAGAAGGCAAATCGCCTGTTGTCACTCAATGGACTCGGCGATAGCAAACCTTCCGAGCTGCTGGAGAAGATGTTGGCCATTTTGGGCTCGGCGGATCCCTCCTTTATTTTCACCCGTAATTTTTCTACGGCAGCTCCCACCGCCTTTGTGCACAGCGCTAGCCAGCTCCCCCCTCCCCTCCGCCAAAGACTACCATGCCCTGGGTGCAGAAGCGGACAGGATTTTCCTTGCCAACATGCAGCAGTTCGTTTATGCAATGCTCCCCACCCAGACCTCGCCCCCGCCTCTGGAGAACGCAGTGGGCACCGCGGCTGACGTGGCTGCCCGATGCCAGCGTGAAAGCGGGCTGTGTTATTACCACAATAGGTTTGGTGCCAGGGCCAAGCAGTGTCACCCGCCATGCAGCTTGAGCGTCCAGGGAAACGCCAGGGCCGGCGCTCATTGAGCGCGCGCCGGCGAGTACAGCAAGCTGTTTTTTATCAAGGATGCCTTATCTGGCCAGCGGCTGCTGGTAGATTCGGGCGCTCAGCGTAGCATCCTGCCTACATCGGCCGTGGACACCATGGCCGGTGGACAAGGCCCACCAATGGATGCCGCAAACAGCACGCCCATACATACCTACGGCACCAGGTATGTGGAGGTGTGTTTCGGCAGGCGACGTTTTAGCTGGGACTTCGTTATGGCCGCGGTGTCAGTTGCCCTCCTGGGCGCGGACTTCATGTGCGCCTTCAGGCTGCTGGTGGATGTTACGAACTGTCGTTTGATCGATGATGTCTCTTTCGCTACATACCCGTGCACACTCGGAGGTGCAGGGACGCTCCGCCTCTCAAACATACTCGCTGCCGGAGATGCATATCAATGCCTGCTCACGGAGTTCCCTGACCTCACCATGCCTACGTTCTCATTAGCGGTGGCCAAGTACAGCATGAAGCACCATATTGCCACCGAGGCCCCCCCAGTCTACACACGTGCTCGGCGGCTCGACTCTGCTAAGCTCGCGATCGCCAGGGAGGAGTTTGCCACCATGGACCGCATTGGCATCGTGCGCCGTTCGGACAGCCCGTGGGCCTCTTCCCTGCACATGGTTTTTAAGGCTGACGAGAGTTGGCGCCCCTGCGGCAATTATCGTCGCCTGAACAATGCCACAACCCCCGACTGGTATCCCGTCCCGCACATACAGGACTTCTCTGCCCACCAGGCAGGGGCCACCATCTTTTCCAAAGTGGATTTGGTGAGGTGCTACCACCAGGTACCGGTCCACCCTCGGGACGTGTCCAAGACAGCGGCCATCACGCCGTTTGGACTCTTCGAGTTCCTGCGGATGTCCTTCGGCCTCAAGAGGTCAGCGCAGACGTTTCAGCGGCTGATGTACTCTGTGTTACGGGATATGCCATTCTTGTTTGTTTACTTGGACAACATTCCCGTGGCCGGCGCGTCCGCAGAGGAGCATCTGACGCACCTCCGGTAGTTGTTCGAGCGGCTCAGTGCGCATGGACTCATAGTTAACCCAGCCAAGTGCCAGTTCGGCCTGTCGTCCATCGACTTCCTCGGCCACCGGGTTTCCCCGCAGGGAGCCGTTCAGCTTCCTGCCAGCCTTCCAGAGAGACGCCATCGCCAGTTTCCCATGCCCCCGCACCATGAAGTCCCTACAGGAGTTCCTGGGCATGGTGAACTTTTATAACAGGTTCATTCCCCACACAGCTCACTACATGCAGCCCTTGTATGAGGACCTGCGGCCGCAGGCCTCGAAATTAACTTTTTTCCTCAGTGTCCCACAACTGTCCCGAATTCTACTTTGTATTGTCCCGGATATAACCAACAGTGTCCCAAATTTTAATTCTTGTCGTCGCCGCCTCAATTATGTAGAATACATATAATTTGATCCTTTTTTGTCACTTAATCATAACACCATGGACTCTGGTCCACCATATAAGTTTAAAATACTTATTCTTTTATTAAGCATATGAATATTAGTTTCGGGAGTTTCGGGAGTCGGCAGTATTGGGGCTTGCATCAGGGGGGCTGTTTATTCAACCACCTCAGCATTTCTTTCTTCTTTTTTTTAATAAATTTATTTCTGATTTTCTCCTTTTTCTCCCAATTTAGTGGCCAATCAATTCCTATTTAAATTCAAACGGGGCCGTGCCTATAGTCCCCGGGTCCTAGGACCCTTTCGAGAAAAAAAGGGTCCCATATTCCCCGTTTTCCCCTAAAAAGGTCCTATAAGCCCGGTTGCAATAGACACCGGGGAACATAGAACCCTCTTTTGGAAAAAGGGTCCCATATTCCCCGCTGTTTCCAGGGGAACATAGGACCTTTTTCCAAATAAAGGGTCCTATATTCCCCGCTATTGCCAATCGAGGAACAAACCGGGGAACTTAGAACCCTTTTTGCAAATTATTCCCTTAACGGGTCCAAAATAATAAAAACTGGGGTCATGGTTGAGTTGTAGGCTACGACAATCTATTCCTCCGCTGATTAAATTAGGCCGTATTACCATTGTTGGCTGTTGTATATCGCAGGCCACCTTGAGTGCGTATCCAAATTCGGCCTAGAGGAGGCTGTAATTTGCTTTATTGTTATTTCTTACCAATATTTACTGCATCTGCGTATTATAGATCCTTCTGATTGGGACTGTTGGCTCCCTCGCAACTTCTGCAATCACCCCCTGTCGGAATTCGGCACGGTGCACCATTTCTCCGTCAGGGGGATGCACGTGTTCCCCATCATCGTGCACAATAATGTTAGCATCCACGTCCTCCACTTCAAATCTATTTGTGATCAGTGGCACTCTACAGTTCCACCTCCAGCACCTCCATCTAACGGTGTCTTGATTGGTGCGGTGCTTCTGATATCTGAAGTTCTCATGTACCAACACTTTGCCCCCTCGATCACCATCCATAACTATCGCCATTGTTTGTCTTCTTGTAGGCTAGTAAGCACATGACAGTGAGTCCACGAGTTATCACCGATAACAACCGATTGTTGCAAATTGTTGCAAGTTGGCGGGCGGTTTAGACATTGGTGAATTTTGATCATGTGGTTTAGAACGCCAGGAAACTTGCGTGCAGATGACCACACATCCACGACAAGTTTTAAACATTTCCAAACTCGAAATCTTGTGTGCATTTGGCTATTTATAAATTATTTTTCGAGCAATATGTGTTTTGTGATTCAGCTTTAGCGTTGTTGATTAGCCTTTCATTCATATTTTGTCAAAAAGGCGTATTCATTAGCCTAGGCCTATGTCCCGTTATTTCTGTAGCATACAGCATCTTAGAATTTTAAGAGACCAGGCAGATCTTGTTATTATTTTATTGTTATTACCATGCTATATTAGCCCACTTTATAATTATTTCAATTATCCAATTTTTAGCATTTCTAATATAAGGCTATATTGTTATTATTATCATCATCATCATCATTATTATTAGGCTATTATTATCATTACTATTATTGTCATTATTATGTTATTATTATTATTATTATTATCATTACAATTATGATGCTTAAAGGGCCTTACTGAGCAGATGGTTTCTATCTAATATCTGTCAGATGCTTTTCCCAATAAGCTGGTGTGGTTATGATGGGAACGATGGATTTCTAGGGACCATAGAATAAGTGGGTCGGAATTGGCCTATTGTCGGTATCAGCCAGCTTACGCAGGAGTCTATCCCTGGTACAATGCGCTAGACCTCTGGGAGATGGACTGCTGAGGACGGAACACAACACCTATCCTCAGCTCCCAGCACTTCTCGCACAATGTGCTACTCATACGCTGAGTTGGCGGCACACGGGATCGAACTCACGACCTTGCGATCCATAGGCGAGAGCTCTACCGACTGAGCTATTCAGACACAGACGAGCCAGCTCACCTACTCGGCGAGGCGCATTTTCCTCGATAAGTGACACATTTCACGCATAAATATCAGAGAACTACCGGGGTGGGTTATGCGCCCAAATATAGGCTATAGCCTAATAAGTTGAAATTGGTTTAGTGTCGAAAGTTTCTACATACTTTAGCCAACCTGGACTTTGTGAATTCGTTTTTGTGATATAAAAATAGAAATCGTATGATTCATTGTCTTCTTAATAATCTGCCCTAAATAAAGCATTATTGAAAATGCACGTTTTGCGCCAAACAGCGTCAAACCTGCTGACCGGGGAACATAGGACCTTTCTTTATAAATAGGGTCCTATGTTCCCCTAGGGCACCCGTGGAACATAGGACCCTTTTTATAAAGAAAGGTCCCATGTTTCCCTGCACATACAAAACGGGGAACATAGGACCCTTTTGGGGAAAAGTGGGGAATATAGGGCCCTCTGTATGCAAAAAGGTCCGATATTCCCCGGTCTCATACAAAGCGGGGAACATAGGACCCGGGGACTATAGGACCCGGGGACTATAGGGAGGACCCCATTCGAACACCCATCCTCATACTGCATGCGTTCGCCAACTGCATCTCTCCGACCGGCAGTCTCGACGGAGTCGCTTCGTGACGAGGCGACTCCAGGCCGAACCACTGCTTTTTCCGACACACAGAGACGCAGTCATGTGACAAACACAAGCCGACTCCGCCCCCCTGCCGAAGACAGCGTTGCCAATTATTGCTGCTTCATCGAGTCCGGCCATAGTCGGATCTGACGAGACCGAGGCGCGAACCCCGGTCCCCAGTGGGCAACTGCATCGACACAAAGCCGATGCTGAGACCGCTACACCACCGCGGACTTCTTTTTTTTTAAGCAATATATTTATTGAATTTTGTTTGCAAATTACATCAAAACAAGTAATAGCACAGTACAACAAAAATTTTCACCCCCCCCCATAACCCCGTCCCTATAACAAGTAATACAATTCAAAGCAGGGTTAAAGAAGAAAATAAAGATACAAATTAAATTAATAAAAATAATAAAATAAAATAATAATAGCAATAATTTCTTTCACAGACTGATTAGAGGGTGTGGTTTTTTCCAGTTGCTTTTACACATATAAACAATCAGATAGAGTTGTTCTACTCCCCCAGAGCTTGTTCTTGCTGAAGCAAGTTACCAACATTAGTATTACGTCTTAAGAAGTACAGAAACAATCCCTAGATTTTATCAAAAACACTTTGTTTACGTCTAACAATATACATTATCTTTTCCATTGACATGTTTGAAGCCATTTCTTTAACCCGCATACCAATTCTTGGTCCATCAACACTTTTCCAATTAAGAGCAATTACACGTTTTGCTTGTAATATACACATATCTATAAATCTGAACTCATTGCTATGTAAATGTGGGATGGTAGGATTTTAACCACGAATAAAAAGCTTTGGACTCGATGGTAATTTCTTTGACAAAATTTGATCAATCATATCAATATCTTGCCAGAAGGTTTTCACTTCCACACATTCCCATATACAGTGAAACAGCGTCCCCCTTGTCTCACTACACTTAATACAGGTATCAGGAATATTGTCATTAAACTTGTACAATTTAACAGGAGTTATATATGTACGCATCAGCCATTTATACTGTAGAAGCTTTAGGTTGCTGCTAACTGTCTGTCTCTGGGCCTCTTTACATGCCTCACTCCATTCTTCTAAAGATATTTCCTCCTCTATATCTCCCTCCTATAATCTCAGTTTTGTCTCTGATGATTAATCAGATACAGACACAAATAAGGCATACATAGTTGAAATTAAACCTTTATCATAACAGTGTTTTGTGACTGCAACTTCTAATATAGAAATGGTAGGAATGTCTAATGAATGGCTTTGACAAGATATAAAACTCCTTAGCTGAAGATATTTGAAAAAATGATTCCTTGGAATGTCATACTTGGTAGATATTTCCTCAAAGGACATCAATACTTCATCCTCCTCCCTGTACATGTTTTGCACTGTCCTTAACCCCTTTTCAGCCCATAATTTAAATCCCCTACCATTTTGCCCTGGTTTGAAATTGGCATTACCCCAAATAGGACTGAAGCGTGACCGGGACATATTTATATTCAAATACTTACAAGTATCGAACCAAACATCAATCATATTCAATATTATAGGGTTGTCTGTATTGTTCTTCAGATATTTACGGTCTGCTGAATACAAATACAGGTGCAATGGTAAGCCCGGTTTAACAGAGCAGGCTTCCAGATCAATCCAAGCTGGGGGACTTCCAGATGAGAAGTAAAACATAATCGACCTTAATTGTGCTGCCCAGTAATACCATTGGATATTTGGACATTTCAGGCCTCCTCGATCATATGGTAGATAAAGTAAAGATAGACGTAATCTAGGACGTTTATTTTGCCAAATAAAGTTGGTAAACAGTTTCTTGATTTTCGTTAACAAAGATGAAGGAGGGGGTAGGGGGATATTCTGGAACAAATAAAGAAATTTGGGAAGTATATTCATCTTTAGGATATTAATCCTGCCGATCATTGAAATAGGTAAGGATGTCCAACGCTCTATCGAAGCAATACTAGCGTCCAGGATGGGCTCATAAATTGACTGAGCAATCTTATTCACCTCAGGGACAATTTTTATTTCCAAATGTGTAAATGTGTCTGTTGGGTTGAAGGTAGAAGCATAAACAAGACCATTCTTCCTCTCTGTTTCATTCAGTAACATTATAGATGATTTGGAGTAATTAACTTTATAACCAGATATTTTCCCAAATGTTTCAATAAGGCTTAGGAGCGCTGGGATAGATTTATGCAGATTTTTAAGCATTAATATCACATCATCGGCGAAGAGTGCTACCCTGTGCTCCAGATGTCCCTCTTGAATTCCATAAATATCGCTGTGTGTCCTCACCGCTATAGCAAATGGTTCTATCGCTAGGATAAAAAGTAAAGGCGATAAAGGGCTCCCTTGAGGGCAACTTCTACAAATGTTAGAAGGTTTAGAAACCTTACTATTCGTCAAAACTTCTGCAGTAAGCCCTGTACAAAGCAATCTTACCCATTTGATAAATGTATCCCCAAAGCCAAATCGTGTTAACACCTCAAACAGATAAGGCCATTCAACACGGTCGAAGGCCTTCTCTGCATCAAGTGAAAGTAAGGCCGTGTCAGGCGCCTCCCTCTGACTATATAAAATATTGAGCACTTGTCTAACGTTATGAAAACCCTGTCTCCCTTGAATGAATCCGTTCTGGTCTTCCCCCACTACTGTAGGTAGAAGATCCTCCAATCTTCTTGCAAGAATTTTACAGAGTATTTTTGTATCAGAATTTAGGAGACTAATTGGACGCATATTTTCACATTTTGTATTTGGTTTCCCCGGTTTTGGGAGTAAAGTGATTAGGGCGCCCCTCATAGATGTAGGGAGAAGACCATTCTCAAAGGATTCCTGAAACATCTCCAAGAGGGGTGGTATTAATTTGGTTTGAAATGTTTTATAAATGTCTATAGGGATGCCATCTGGACCCGCTGATTTTCCAGCCTGCATACACCCAATTGCTTCTGCAATTTCCAATGCAGTTACATCTTGATCTAATACTCTACATTCCTCTTCCGAAATTTTAGGAATATTAAGATTGTCTAGGAATTGTGTTTGCGTGTCCAGATTAGGAGAGCACTCAGAGCTGTATAATTTCCCGTAGAAGTCTCTAAAGGCTTCATTAATCTCTGTCGGGTCCACTATAGTTCTACCACTTGGGACTTCAATACAATTAATAGACCTTTCTGTTTGTTGTTGTTTAATGCGCCATGCTAGAAGTTTTCTGGGCTTTTCTCCCTGATCATAGTAGGACTGTTTGAGTCTCATTAAATCAGCAGCCGCTTTATTAGCTGCCAATTCATTGTACTGTGATCTAAGCAGTAGCAGTCTTGCATGAACATCTGTAGGTATATTTATATTATTATATATTTCTGTTTCCAGTTTTTTAATTTCATCATCTAATGTCTTCCTTTCAAGTCGTATAGCCTTTTTCTTGGAACTAGTGAAGGAAATGATTTGGCCCCTAATAAAGGCTTTAATATGCCTCCCACCTTGTGCTAGCAGAAGTCTGGGACTTGTTACATTCAAAATACAGGTCAATCTGCTTATCTAAGAAATCTATGAATGTAGGATCCGCAAGCCACCCGGGTTGAAAACGCCATCTCGGGGGGTCGCACACTAAGTTATTATCTTCATAGGTCAAGGATACTGCAGCGTGGTCAGACAGAACTATACTACTATAATGACAATCTATTTTGGAGACAAGTAGTGCTGAAAACAAAAAGTAGTCTATGCGTGAGTGAGTTCTATGAGTACCGGAATAGCAGGAATATTCTACTGCGTTTGGTTTACCATGCCTCCAAACATCAAACAAATTCAATCCCTTCATAAAATGGTGTATTGTCTTTCTGGACTTACTGTGGGTATCATCTAAACAAGTTGACCTGTCTTTTGAAGGATCTAACGTACAGTTAAAGTCACCAGCTATTATGTATTTCCCAGGATGATTTGAAGCAGTCAAAAACAGACTATTATAGAATTTAGAGTCATCTTCATTGGGGCCGTAAACATTTATCAAAGTTAAGGTTTCAGATAATAACCTACCCTGGACTATAATATACCCCCCCTGCAGGGTCCTTAACTACATGCCGTACCCGTAATGGAACCGATTTATGAATTAGTATCATAACCCCTCTAGCATGAGTGGTGTAAGGAGCAGACAACACTTGACCCTGCCATCGTCTTGCTATTTTGGGAACATTCTCATCCACCATGTGTGTTTCTTGTAAAAAACGATTTTTGATTTCAAGGATTTTATCCTGCTCATTACTTGCTTCACCTTTGTGAGTTTGATCAAACCCCTACAATTCCACGAAGTAAATTTTACCTTGCAACTCTGACATTGATTCCGGTATGTTATATTAGGAACCGTAGTGAAAAAGTACTTTGACAAACCACACCCACTGATGAAAGAATAAATAATAAAATGAAACCACAAAAACCCACCCTCAACCCCATACGAACCTGAAGTCCACGAACTCTGGACATCCCCTCCCATCCCACGTTTAACTACCGCTAAAACGAATTTCTCTACCTTTTCTTTTCTTCTCGCTCCAGCTCGCTATCTTACTTTTTCTAAATACTAATCACACATAACATCAGTAATGAACTGTTCAACGCTTACAACATGTAGCCATATATAAAATTAACCACCCGAACACATACACAAACCTGGAACCCGTGCATGTAGACTAGAAGATAAGGAGAGAGAAAAGTCTGTAGCCTGGTCACAAGAGTCCGCGATGCATTGGGTCTTCCTCCGACAGGCGCATAAACCAATGATGACTCTGTCCCTTAGGCCTAGGCCTACTTGGATATGCCCATGTCATTTCGGCTGGTGCTTGGACATTGTCTCTCATTCAGGGTTAAGTGCCTTCCACAAAAGCTGAATAGTCTAGCTATAAACGAGACTCAGTCCTGTCCAGGTAGAAAAATAAAGCCTAAACAAAAACAAAACGGCGACAGCCCGAACATGTAGCTACATCTTTCGTGTAAATGGAAATAAAATAAAATAAAGTGGGCTTAATAGCCTACTGCGTCAGTCCTTATCCAAGGGATTGAATAAACCTCTCCACTTCTGCTGGGGTTTGAAAGGTGTGGGGTCTCTCGTCGTGTGTTACCAGGAGCCGGGCTGGAAAGATGATTTTGTGCTTGTGGATCCCCCTGTCTCTCAGCTTCTTTCGGACCTGATCGTACCCCAGCAGAGAGATCGATGTGAAAACGGACCGGTGTGTTCTTGTGAAGGACCTGTCCCTTGGTTTTGGCTGCCTTTAGTACTCGCTCCCTGTCCTTAAAGTTCATGAACCTCATTATCAATGTCCTTGGACGACCCGTGCGAGAATCTACCGGAGCGCCGATTCTATGAGCTCGCTCCACTACCAAGCCCTCCCGCGGATCCATGTTCAGAGCCTCCGGCAACCACTTCTCCAAAAATGCAGGTGCATCCTGGCCCTCTTCTTTCTCCGGTAGGCCCACCAACCTTACGTTATTTCGCCGACTCCTGCATTCCAAGTCATCCACTTTGTCAGTAAGGCTTTTGACGGTGCTTTCCAGCGTGCTAACTCGGGGTGTTAGCTTCTTAACGTCGTCCTCCACGTCAGAAATCCGTTGTTCAGCCTGTTCCATGCGACCCATGCATTCCTGTATTTGTTTCTTTACATCCGCAATTGTCGCTTGCACTCCATCAATTTTCTTGTAAAGTCCACTTTTCAAAGACTGTATGGCTTTCATGATATCTTGGTTGCTATTCTTATCTGTGTCTAACATTTCGTCATCTTCTTCCTCGTGGTCGTCTTCTTCGTTAGCCATATTTTCAACCTGCATGGCGTCGCTAGCCTTCTCAGCCCCTTCCTCGTGTCGCGATTTCCGTTTCTCCTTCTCTTTCTCTCTCTTTGCCTTTTCTTTCGGGTTTTTCCCTGACATTTTAGTTCTGGGTACTCTTATACACGTATTGCGTGACTTTGGACAAGATTCGGATTAGTATTGTAGGATTAATTTACACGGTAGCTGCAGAGCTTGAGATTTGCGACCTCCTAGTCCCTCACCATAACCGGAAGTCTCTTCTTCTTCTTTTATCTGTCATTGATGATGGTCTATCGCTCTGGCTCTATGAATGTTGCATTGGCGCGAGTCAAGCAGCAGCCACTGGCAGAGTGGATGACGTAGAATGCATTCCATGATTTGCACGAACAGGCGATTGACTGCCCTATCTTGAGGTGCCGCAAGAATGTAAGCCTTCTGTAGTTTCGCCGTTCACACGTTTTTATTAAATTATTCAAACGACAAAGTAACGTCTAGATACTCATAATTAATGACTTTGCAAATAACACCTATTTCGAAGTTTACTTTGTCATTTTGTTTCACTGTCCCGGAATTGTCCTAGACAAAATATATTTGTGTCCCAGTAGAATTTTTTATGGTCCCCGGGACATCGGGACATCATTAATTTCGAGCCCTGCCTGCGGGGCAAGGAAGCCAAGGGCAAGGTAGTCCCTGGGGATGGACTAAGCTTTAGATGACGCTAAGGCTGCGCTGGCCAATGCCACTTTGCTGGCGCACCCATCCCCCACCGCCCCGATTGACCTCACGACCGATGCCTCGGACTATGCGGTCGGGGCGGTGT
Source organism: Lampris incognitus (assembly GCF_029633865.1). NCBI lineage: Eukaryota > Metazoa > Chordata > Actinopteri > Lampriformes > Lampridae > Lampris > Lampris incognitus. The sequence continues at coordinate 46,977,063 of NC_079219.1, forward strand.
GCAAGCAGTGGGTTGGCGGTGCCTGCCTTGCCTTCTTTATCAAACAGCTTAAAGATAACGAGACGAAGTAGAACACGTTCGACCGGGAGCTCCTGAGTCTCTTCCTCGCCACCCGACACTTCAGGTTCCTGTTGGAAGCTGCCGTTCACTGCCTTCGTCGACCACAAGCCACTGACATTTGCCATGGCCAAGACCTCCGAGCCGTGGTCCGAGCGCCAACAGCGTCAGCTCTCTGCCATCTCGGAGTTTGCCACGGACATCCAGCACGTGACTGGCAAGGACAACTTGGTCGCCGACTGCCTCTCCCGGGCGGGGGCAGAGTCTGTTCACTTGGGACTCGATTACGCTACCATGGCTGCAGACCAAGCCGCTGACGCGGACATCCAGGCCTATCGGACGGCCGCTACGGGGCTGCGGTTAGAGGATGTGGTGTTTGACAGCGCCAACGCCACGATTCTCTGCGACGTTTCCACAGGCCAGCCCCGCCCCATGGTGCCCACCGGTTGGTGGCGCCATGTTTTTGATGTTATCCATGGCCTTTCCCACCAGGATTTGAAGGCGTCCACTAAGCTGGTGGGGGCCAAGTTCATCTGGCCCTGCCTCAGGAAGGACGTCAAGAGCTGTGCTGACTCCTGCGTGGCGTGCCAGCGTTCCAAGATACAACGTCATACCAAAGCCCCCTTGGCGCCATTCCTGGTGCCCAAGAGGCGTTTTGACCACGTGAATGTGGACCTGGTGGGCCCCCTGCCCCCCTCCCACGGGTTCACTCACCTTCTCACCATGGTGGACAGGACTACCAGGTGGCCGGAAGCTGTTCCCCTGTCATCGACCACGTCTACTGAGGTGGCCCAGGCGTTCATCGGGTCCTGGGTGGCCCGTTTTGGCACGCCAGCTGACCTCACCTCTGACACGTCCGAGCTCTGGACTGCAGTTGCAGAGGGGGTGGGAATGAAGCTCCACCGCACCATGGAGTACAACCCGCAGGCTCTTCATGCCAGCCTCAGAGACAGCGACTGGGTCGACCGCCTTCCGTGGGTCCTGCTCGGCTTTCGCTCCGCCCCCATGGCAGACCTCCAGTCCTCGTCTGCCGAGCTGGTTTATGGTCAACCGCTGCGTATCCCGGGGGAGTTTCTCCCGGCCGCCGTGGCCCCCTGGTCTGCAGCTTCTCATCGTCTGGCCCGGGATGGTGCCAGCGTTTTCGCTCCAATCCCTGCATCTCACCACTGCCTCCCTCAGTCCTACGTCCCCAAGAATCTGCTGTCGGACAGGTACGTCTTCATCCGCCACAACAGCCACCGTACCCCCCTGCAGCCCCCCTACGACGGGCCCTTCCGTGTCTTGGAAGCGGGACCTAGGAACTTTGTGGTGGGCATGGGGGGGCAAACCAGAGCGGGTCTCGGTGGACCATCTCAAGCCTGCCCATTTGGACCTGGGTGGGCCGCGGCGTGGGCGCCCCCCTTCTCGGGCTCCCGGCCCAGCCTGGGCTCCGGCTCTGCCTCCTGCCCCATACCCATTCAGCGCAGCCGTTTTGCCCCCCTGGTCCGCCCCCCGAGATGTTGGGTTACATTACTGTTGGGTTACATTACTGTTTTGCATTTTTTCGTGATGGTGAATTCTGGGGGGGGCCTGTGTGGTGATACACAAATGAGGATAGATTCACAAGGAGCTGCTGCTCCTTTAAGGAAGACTTTCAGAGTTCTGGCGTAGGCACTGTTTAGGGGTTCCCAGGAGGTGGAGCCATGTTTTTCTACTGCCTAGCTTTTAGCTTGTTGCCACGAGAGATTGTGCTGTTTCGGTGTTGTTTGTGTGGCGAGTAAATAGAATTAACTCGACTCAATCTCTCTGTCTCCCCATTCCTGCACTCCCACAGTATTATAATTACACAGCATCTGTGCATAGTTACTAAGCTGTTGTTAACATGACATGCTATGCTTCCAGAGTCAATATTCGGAATGTTTGTTCAATTCCTGTTCTCCTATGGTCATTTCCATGGGTCTCCCTCTATAAATTATGTCTCCCGCCTTCATCTCACGCCTTTAGTTTTAGACCCCTTATCGTGTGACATAAAAGCTGCGTTGTGAACAAGATGTGCGTGCAGAATGTGTGGCAAAATATGGCCAAGAAATAACATGCGTACCTATGAAACTCACAGATGAATGTGTATAAAACCTAAAATTAAGGGCGTCCAGGTGGCGTGGGTGGCGGTCTATTCCGTTGCCTACCAACAACGCTTGGTTGGACGTCCCCACAGAAACAGTTGGCTGTGTCTGCGGCTGGGAAGTCGGATGTGGGTATGTGTCTTGGTTGCTGCACTATCGCCTCCTCTGGTCAGTCGGGACGCCTGTTCAGGGGGGGAGGGGGAACTGGCGGGAATAGCTTGATCCTCCCACGTGCTACGCCCCCTGGCAAAACTCCTCACTGTCAGGTGAAAAGAAGTGGCTGGCAACTCCACATGTATTGGAGGAGGCATGTGGTAGACTGCAGCCCTCCCCGGATCAGCAGAGGGGGTGGAGCAGCGACCGGGATGGCTCGGAAGAGTGGAGTAATTGGACAAGTGCAACTGGGGGGAAAAAAGGGGGGAAAATCCAAAGGGAAAAAAAACTTAAAATTAAACGGAAAAAAGTTAGAAATTTGAGGAAATGTGGTAACAAGAGAATTCACTCTGTAAAGTGTTGAAATGCGAGTATGCGTTTGCCGTTCGTTTTGATTAAATTCAGTAAACATCGGTCTAATGGTCTAATTTCAAGTACTAAGACGTAAACACAACAATGGCGACGAGGATATAGCGACCATATTCGCTTTAACTGGCGGTGATTAGGTTTGAACTGTTAACATGGAGAAACCCGGGATTCAGAACTTTGCATGCTTTGGCGAACCAGCCTCACTTGGTCCGAGATGGACAAGATGGTTGACGTCATTCGAACTCTATGCTGATGGCAAAGGACTAATTTTAACTAACGACGCTACGGATGCCATAAAGCAGAGAAGAAGAGCTCTGCTCTTACACCTTGCTGGACCAGATGTACAAAGACATCTTCTCAACATTAGCCAACACAGGGGAGGTGACGGATTATGCGGTGGTGGTCCGCGCTTTGAATCAGTACTTTGTACCCCAAGTTAATGCAGCATTTACTCTGCAAACTTTTCACAAGTTATCTCAGAACACTGGTGAGACCATACAGCAGTTTATTACTTGGCTACGACAGGCTACCAGACATTGTGACTTTGGGGGGGATGCTGATAATCAAATAAGCGACACTAGAAAGAAACAACATACGGACACGATGTTGCTGCAGCCAAGTCCCCCCACAGGTCTGAACAAGGCATTAGCAATCGACAACAGATCAGCAGATTACAGGCCGACGACCAAACCTGGCGAAATAAGGAAACACCGCAAAACGTAACCTCCAGTGTACCTTCCCAAAACATCATGGGATGTTAATTAGAACTGTGCATTTTAAACACAGCAACTTCATAACCATTACACACTCCCCTTCAACATAGATGTCATCCTCGACATCCCAGGAAACAGGTTATCAATGTTTACAACAAGTATCCAGTGCATATAATGCTACCAGATCATCCTTGCAAGGGCTTGTATGAGAGCACTTGGCTTAATCAAAAGTCCGTGAGTGTGTGTAGCGTGTGTGTGTATATGTCAGCACTCAGCTGTTTCAACAGTCCACCATGAGTGTATGGTGTATATGTGTTAGCACTCAGCTTGTCCAATAGTCCATAGAGTGTGTGGTGTGTGTATATGTGTTTGCACTAAGCTTGGCCAACAGTCCTTGAGTGTATGGTGTTTGTGTGTGTGCTCTTCATTTAGAACCCTGGTACAACAGCAGGCTGGTACTTAAAGTGCTGTACCGGTGTCATCCATGCAGTTGTCGCTTACATAGCTCCATAGGGTGCTGGGGAGTACAAGTACATGGTGTTACTTTGGAGTCCAGTACTGTAACAACTGGGATTACCCAGCTGATCATATGTGAAAACTCTCGAGGGTTGTCTCTCTCTCACCGGTCGTTGGTATCGTTGTTCATTTCCACAGTTATTTTCACTTTGAACAGGTGACAGTGGTACTGGCACTCTCTCTTCTAGGGCAATTTCCTCTTGAACTATTCTCTCCTCTTGACCTGATGTGTCCTCCCCTGTCAGTACGTCTCCCCTGTTCTAATCCAGCTGAGGAATGCCTTGTTGCTGAGGCTCAGCATCCTGTGACGGTTGTGTGACTTCCCTGTCAGCATCCTCTCTGTCTGCATGTACCTGATGCTGGACCACAGGCAGAGGCTGATCTCTTGGCATATAGTATCCATAGTCATCATCATCACTATCATCATTGTCGGCTTCTTGGTTTTGTCCTCCCCTGTCTCTGCTGGTGTGAGCTGTGATTTGTCTTTTTACTTTGTTAGGTTTTAACTGAATCTCTAGAGGCAAGTAGTCACATGGCAACAAGAGGTTACGGTGCAGTATTCTACTTCCTCTCGCTCCGCCTTGCTCTGGCATTACTTCATATATGGGCATATATTTTCCCACCTGACGGATGACTTTGTGGATGGAATCTTCCCAATGGTTCCGGAGCTTCCCCGTTCCTCCTCTGGGTGTCATATTCCTAACGAGAACCCGGTCACCCTCATGCAACACAGAACTCCTTACTTTGCTGTCATAATTTCGTTTGCCCCTCTCAGCACATTTTTTTGCATTTGCTGATCTCCTATGCCTCTTGCATTTGTTGTTTCCATTTTTTCATGTACTCTTGATGATCAGTTCTTCCAGTCTCAGGGGTCAAGCCAAACAACAGGTCAACAGGTAGTCTTGGTGACCTCCCAAATAGAAGATAGAAGGGAGAGAAGCTGGTGGCTTCACATGGAGTGCTGTTGTAGGCATAGATGAGCTTAGGCAACGACTCTCTCCAATTTGACTTCTGCCTCTTGGTAAGCGTTTTCAGCATTTGCAGTAATGTTCTGTTTAGCCGCTCAACTTGCCCGCTGCCTTGTGGGTGATACGGTGTTGTTCTTGAGCCCATCACTCCACAGTTTTTCCTCCGCTGCGCAAACAACTGATTTTCAAATTCCCCTCCCTGGTCGTGATGGATTCTTAAGGGGAACCCAAACTTCAGCGCATAATCATTGAATATCTTATCAGCAACAGTTTTGGCAGATTTTGATGTTGTGGCATAGGCTTGTGCAAAGCGTGTGTAATGATAAACGATCACTGATATGTATTCATATCCACCTTTGCACTTGTCTAAATGCAGAAAGTCAATGGATACCATTTCGAATGGCTGAGTTGTGACAATCAACGTGAGTGGAGCTCTTGTTTCTCTACAGTGCCTTTTCTGTTTGAGGCAAGCATAGCATTGAGTGGCATGGTGCTCTATCTCTCGCTGCATGTGTGGCCACAAGAAGCGATCCCGAATGAGTGATGTTGTGCGTTCCACACCTTGGTGTCCCATTTCATCGCGGAGTTGTCTCAGAACTGTTGTCTTGTGTATTTTGGGTAGAACAGTTGTGTTCTAGTTGCAGTCTTTCGGTGAAGTACCCCATCTCCATCGAGGCTAAGTTTTTCCCAGTGACGGAGTAAACACTTGCTCTTTGCACTTAATGATTTCAGCGGCTGTCCCTCTGGCTTTTTATTTGACAGTTTGCAGGCTATGATAGGGCCAATGTTTTGATCCTCTCTCTGAGCTTTGCAGATAGCTGCTCCTGAAAAGGGCATAGACGTGCCCTCATCTGTCCCAGCACCACTGACAGCCATCATGGACCATGCTGTGAGTGGGACTTTTATTTCCACAGCTTGTACTGTAGCTAGCATGGAAGGAGAGGACATGTGTTCTGTGCATTCTTCCATCATTGTTTCTATGTCACAGGGCATACGTGGAAGGCCATCAGCATCAGATTTTCTTTGCCAGGGTGATATTTGATAGTTAGGTGGAAGTCTGCTAATTCCGCAACCCACCTTTGCCCGGTTGCGTTGAGTTTGGCCGTTGACAACACATAGGTAAGTGGATTGTTGTCTGTGTATATGGTGCAAGATGAGCCAATTAGGTAATCTCGAAACCTTTCAGTAACGGCCCACTTCAAGGCTAGAAATTCAAGTTTGCCTGAATGAAGATGGTAATTTTTTTCGGCTTTGGTCAGTGTGCGAGAGGCTATTACACGGAGCTTCCCCTCCTGTTCTTGATACAGCACTGCAGCTACGCCTTGGTTTGAAGCATCTGTGTACATGATGAATGATCTGTTGAAATCTGGGAATCCCAATATAGGCGGCTCAACCAGACAGTCAATCAATATTTCCAGTATTTGTTGGTGTTTTTCAGTCCATGTAATCAGCTTTTGTGAAGGTGTCCCTTTGTTCTTTCCTTTTAATCTTGTTGTCCTTGTGTTACTGTCCTTCTGTTTATCTGATCAAGGGTCCAGTTCGGTCAGGGCATAAAGAGGTCCAGCGATGCGGGAGAAGTCCCTAATGTACTGTCGGTAGTAGCTCAATAGCCCCATGACTGCCCTCAGCTCTCCCACAGTCCGTGGCCTTTTCTCCTTTAAAGCTCTCACTGCAAGAGTGTCAGCAGGGTTCATTTTACTGCCCTCAGCAGACATGATGCGCCCTAAGTAGCGGACCTTATGCTTGAACACTTCACACTTACTAGGTTTCAGCTTTATTCCGTGCTGCCGTAGCCACTGTAACACTGTCCTCACATCCTCCACATGATCCTCGAAGGATCTACTGAAGACCAGCGTGTCATCCAAGTATGGAATGCAGATCTCATCCCTCAAGCCTTCCAAACATTCTTCCATGCAGCACTGGAAGGCAGCTGGAGCGTTCATCAAGCCAAACGGGATTCGGATCCATTCATACAGACCCCACGGTGTTACGAAAGCGTGAGGGGTCTGCTCTCCTTCGCCATGAAACCCTGATGATACGCTTTTCCTTGATCTAAGAGAGGGAACCATGAGTTTCCTCCTAGGTCATCCATTATGTCCTGCACTCTGGGAATGGGCTGGCAGTCGGGGAGAGTCTTTCTGTTTACTTCCCGGAAATCAATACACAGTGGGGAAAGGTTGCTCGCGCGGGACAGGGAGTGACCAGTGACACAGCAAGGTCCCAGCACTGTGCACACTGTGGACAAAAGGGTGAAGGGGTAAGACTGAAACAATGTGAAACCAATGTGCAACCATTTTTTTTCCGAACACACACAACCGGTGATGTGTACGGTGAATTAGACTTCTCTACCCAGCCCTGAGCGATGAGGTCATTCAAGTAGTCCTTCAATTCCCGGTAAAGTGGCTTATGCAACGGAAAGATATGTTTTCGCTACAGGCTCGGTGTCCTTCAGCGATATGGTGAGTTGCAATTTTTCTATGCAGCCGATATCATCATCTGTTCTCGAAAAGGAGGCAGACTCCTCTCTTAACATCTTATGAGCTATCTCTCTCTCTGGCTAACTGAGGTGGCTCAGATTCAGAGGCGGATCCCAAACATCGCCAGTAGTTTGATCTTTTTCAACCCTGATGTGATTCATTGTGGCTGGAGGCGGAGGGTGGGACCCCTCTAGTATGGAGGCTGGGTAGACTGCCTGGATATGCTGGGCAGTCCCAATCACAGTTCTCCCTGCCAACACTATATCATGGTCTGTAGGGTTCTGCACGCTTACTGTAATAGAGGGTTTGGCACCTTTAGTCACTTTAATGAGCGTGTCACACAGTTCGAGTCCCTCCGTCCAGCGGGGATTCACATCAGGCTCAAAGATTAATGAGGTATCTTCCTTTGGCGAGCCCATATGCACGTGGCACTCAACTTGGACTGACATGTGTTTGGGAATATTGATCCTCTCTCTTTTTATCTTAACTACATACTCATTCAATCGCTCAATACTGACTTGTTCTATGACAGCAGTTACCTGTTCTACACAGGCTTTAGCTTGGCCGGGGAATGCTGCTCTTACTGTGTCACTCAGCCGTTCCCTGTTAGTAATGTTGTACTGTTTCAATTCACCGTCTATAATGAGGCCAATTATATTAGAGCCAATAATTGGTTGAGCAATACCACCCTTCATTACAAGTGTGGGGACAACAACTTCTGTGGTGGGTGCTCCCTCTGAAGCTAACCTGAAGGTTATTTCTACCGAACCTGCATATGGCATGTTCTTCCCGTTTGCTGCCACTATGTCTAGGGTCTCTGTTATGTCCAGAATTGCTGAAATGTCTCTTAATCTTGTGTCTGGTAAATGCACATCTTTCCATAGGTCATCAATTATTGTTATCTGGGAGCCTGAGTCCCACAAAGCCTTAATACTATGACCTTCGATGAAGCAATCAATCACATGCCTTTTCCCTACCAATGGAGCCATTTTAGCCTGTTTTTATTTTTTTATTTTGGGGGTAGTGCTCCTAACCATACGTGAGGGGAATGCACATTCTTTTTTGTGTACAGTCCAATTATCCACTTGACACGGCCTAGAACAGTAGAGCACTTTCTTAGATGATGCACATTGTTTCAGTCTTACCCCTTCACCCTTTTGTCCAGTGTGCACAGTGCTGGGACCTTGCTGTGGTCACTGGTCACTCCCTGTCCCGTGCGAGCAACCTTTCCCCATTTAAAGGAAACTGTCTCTGTTCTCTCGCTCTGCAACCAGCAAGGAAGAGCTCGTTGCTGCCACACCTACAACAGTGCGAGCAGTAATCTTCAGCTCCATTCTGTTGACAGCTGAAACATTTCCTCATTCGCCCACGGTTTGATGGAGGAAAGCTGCGCTGAGGGGCAAACCTTTGCTGGTACTGGGTGGTTCCTCCTCTGTGCCCGAGGCCACGGGTGAACCAGTATCCCTGTGGCGGGTCCTGTATCTGCGGACCTGAAAACTGTGGAACCGATGCGCCATTGGCCCCCCCTGCTGTTGGGTGCTGCCTGGGCATGTACTGGGGCTGTTGCATGAGCATGTGCTGGGGCTGTTGCATGGACTCCCTAATTTGAGACATTTCAGCTTTCAGATCTTTGAGCATAGCCATTTCAGACCTAATTTCTTCAAGCTGGGAGAGAACTATAGGGGAAATTTTACCAGGGTTTTGTTGAGCGGGCGGTTCTTCATTCTTTTCCACAGGAGCGTTGCTCGATTGGGCTGAGTGGATAATGACAGGCCGTTGTTGTCCTAACAATTTTGTTTTGTTTTGCCTCTCTGCCTCATAGGCACATGCTGTATTAATTTGCTCTAGTAACAATTCATCAGAAATGTTGGTTTGGGCCGCTCTGGTGGCCGAGCGGAATAAACCGCCGTTCTTGCAATCCGCTCGTCATGTGGCTGGGAGGTTCGTATCCCAGACTCGCCATAACCGGTCACGGCCAGAGCGTCCACGGGGTAAGGCATTCATTAGGCCACCCTTACCCGAGGGATAGTGGGTGTAGATCGGGGTAGTGTTCGGGGACTTGTCGTTCTCCAGCGACTCCTCTGGCCCACCCGGGCGCCTGCAGCCAAGCAACTGAAAGCATTCTCCCTATGCCTCCTTCGTGGCTTGAAGGTGATGCAATCCATGTGAGGCTTCAGTGTGTAAAATAGCGAGAGCAGCCGACACGATTTTGAAGGAAGCTGGTGTTACGCCTATCTCCTTCCTGTGGAAACATGAGCCAGGGGAGTTATTCGACAAGAGTTCCGGCCATATGCCATTGGGTTAATCGGGTGGGATAAGGGGAAAAACGAGAAATAAAACGTAGAAATGTTGGTTTAGTCCAGCTTGATGTTATCACTCTGCAGGCCAGTTAACACAGTGTGAAGAAACATTTTCTGCACTAACCCAGGGTCATATTGGAGACCAGATTCAGATTCCTGCTAAGCAAACAAGATCTTTTGTCTCAGGTCGAAAGTACGAATAAGGAAGTTCTGTGGGGTTTCTTTGATACCCTGCACTTCTGAGGTCAGCTGCTTACAGAGATCAGTTGCACTTTTCTCCTGGTAATGAGAATGGAGTATCTGCCCCAGTGTGGATGAGGTCAAATTGGCTTTTCCCTCCAGATAGCTACGAAGTTGCATGCCAGGGGATATTGCCCTTATCACTGCATCTACAATCTCAAATTCTGGGAACCCTTTGCTTAGGCCATGTTCGATTTGATGAACTAGACTTGAAAAGGTCAGTCGATCTTTCTGACCGGCCTCACCGATCTGGCCAGCTATTTTAAAGTCCTTATGCCATGGGGGAAGAGCATGACTGTGGACTGTGCTCTGTTAACTCCCTGCTGGAAACCATGTTTTTTATTTCCCTGTTCTCCTGCTTGTCTTTCTCATTCTGTTTCAAATGAAGCTGCAAAGCCTCAATTTCCCTCGGTATTCTTTCCTTCTCTTCATCTTGTTTTTTTCTGTTCCTCATCTACTTGTTTTAGTGTATCTGTTTTACAAGCTGCCTGGAGCTCAGAGATTTTGTCTTTAAGACGTAGTAAGTAAGCCATTCCTTTATCCTCAAGTTTTTCTAGCTCTTCGCTCTGTAGGTAGTTTGAAATTAGCATGATGAGAGCTGTTTGACCCTTGCCAGTAACATGCTCGAACTCTGCTCCGGCGATGATTAGAGTCACACAACTCCACTAGAATATCTCTGGACAGCACACATACTTCTCTTATTACTTCTAGCTGTACTTTCTCCAACGCTGACGACAAATCCATCTTTCTAGCAGAGCGTGGATATTAATGGTGTGAAGTGGTACCTTTTAATCTTTGGGTAGTGGTAGCAGCTCTCCTGGTATGTAGGAATACCTCAGATGACATGCATTCTGCCCTCAGACGGTCAGAAACCCACTGTAACCGATTCACCACCTGCTCTCGATGTGTGGGTTGATTAAAAGGATGCGTGATGGCTGGGGGACATCTCTGGTAGACGCAGACCCATGCGGCACACAATCCCAGCGGTGCCTCCAAATGTTACGCCCCTGTAAGGGGGGATAGAAAGAAACAACACACGGACACGATGTTGCTGCAGCCAAGTCCGATGTTGTAATGGCCGACCGCAGGCAACACCCCATCCCCCCACAGGTCTGAACAAGGCATTAGCAATCGACAACAGATCAGCAGATTACAGGCCAACGACCAAACCTGGCGAAATAAGGAAACACTGCAAAACGTAACCTCCAGTGTACCATCCCAAAACATCATGGGACGTTAATTAGAACTAGACTTTGCATTTTAAACACAGCAACTTCATAACCATTACACCCGCACGTTGCATCTAGCCTCGCAGTGCGAGAATGTGGAGGAACAGCTGTCAGCCATGTCGGGCACGACGAAGGCGGAAACAGAGACTATTCATCATGTTGCACGAAAAGGAGGGAGACACGTGAAACATTCCAGAGGAAGCCAGCAACCAAAAGCGATCAAAATGAAGGGAAGTGTTACAGATGTGGACATAGAGATCACCTGGACAGGGACCCAAAATGCCCAGCATGCGGACAGACATGTCATAAGTGCAACGGAAAGGACCACTTTTCAGCAGTATGTCGCACCAAGCCTAAAGGTGCAAAACAACATGTGAGTAATGTTGAGGAACAAGGTGACAATACATTCGTTGTTTTAAAGAGAATAACACAACTGAGCACTACCAGGCTCAAAAACAGCTTCTTTCCACAAGCTGTTGCCCACCTGCACCTGGCTACCCACTGAATGTCTGTAGATATTTTTAAATATTTTGTACTCCCAGCTCTTTTTTAACTCATTTTTAGCTTTTGGTCTTCATGTGTGTATATCTTATACTGTGTTTGCTGTGTTTGTCTGTGTCTGTCTTGCACTGTTTGGTGAAGCCACAGCCCTCATTTCATTTTTAACATGTGCCTGCACATTGTTTTTAATGACAATAAAATTGAATTGAATTGAGAGACTTACCTTTTCTGTGGGAGGAGTAAAACTGCAGATGTTAGTTGATTTAGGGGCGACCAGTAATGTGATGGGTGAAAACACATGGGAGAGACTAAAATCACAATGTATAAAGTGTCGTTCATACATTTCCAAGACAGAGAGGAAGTTGTTCTCTTATGGTGCTAGGCAACCACTATCTGTTAAAGGTGCATTCTCGTGTGAGATTGCAGTCGGAAATAAAACAGCAGGCAGAGTTCATTGTGGTTAATGGCATGGGAGAGGGATTGCTAGGAAAGGAGACAGCCATGAGACTTGGAGTTTTGAAAATAGGAGTCGATGTTGCAGCTGTATTGAACATAAAACAGTCACTTGAACAGCAGTATCCAAAGCTATTCCAAGGGGTTGGAAAACTGAACTCCAAGCAGGTTAGCTTACACATCAACCCAGACGTGAAGCCTGTTGCCCAGCCTCTTAGGCGCATACCATTCAACCTCAGGGGGGCAGTAGAGGCCAAAATAAAGCAATTAATGGATATGGATATTATTTACCCTGTAGATGGCCCCACCCCATGGGTAAACCCTATGGTTATCGTACCAAAAGCTGACAATGATGTGAGACTATGTTTGGACATGAGATGGGCAAACCAGGCTATACAGAGGGAGCGGTATCCTATTCCCATGGTTGATGAGATACTCCAAGGCATGAATGGCTCAACGGTGTTTAGCAAGCTAGACCTAAAATGGGGATACCATCAGTTGGAACTGAGCCCTGAGTCAGGTGGAATCACGACCTTTGCCATACACAACGGAGTGTACCGATATAAACGGCTGATATTCGGTGTGTGCTCAGCCAGCGAGCAATACCAGCACGAGATAGCTAATGCACTAGTAGGGATAGAGGGTGTCGAAAATATATCCGATGACATCATCGTGCACGCACACGACCAGGAGACACACGACAGATGTATCCATGCCGTCCTGACCAGGCTGATGGAGAGAGGCCCGACTCTAAACACAGACAAATGCCAGTTTAACATGGACAGGTTAGTTTTCATGGGCATCTTGTTGCCTGAGAAGGTCATTGGACCGACGGAAGAGAGTGTGAGCCGAGGTGGAAGCTCGCGAGCCAGAGAATGCGGCGGAAGTGAGGAGCTTCCTCAGACTAGTCGGATACAGCAGCAGGTTCATCCCACAGTTTGCGACCCTATCGGAGCCGCTGCGATGTCTGACGAGAAAGGATACCCCATTCGAGTTCGGACCAGAACAGAGAGAAGCATTCAATACAATAAAGAATGAACTGGCAAGAGCTGGCACTTTAGCAAACTTTGACAAGGAGGCACAGACGAACGTGAACGCAGAAGCGAGCCCCGTAGGATTAGGTGCAGTGCTAGTTCAGGTCCAACAGGGGGAAGCGGTGCCAATATGCTATGTGAGTCGTACCTTAAGTGACCGTGAGCGGAAATACTCTCAAACCAAGCGAGAGGCCCTAGCTCTAGTGTGGGTGTGTGAGAGGCTATATCTGTATGTTTATGGCAGACAGTTTACCTTAATAACAGATCATAAGCCCTTAGAAGTAATATACGGCCCTCGCTCCAAACCTTGCACCTGCATTGTAAGGTGGGTACTCTTATTACAACCATATGATTTCAAAGTGCTACACATACCAGGCAAGCAAAATATTGCAGACCCACTGTGATGATTGCTGGGTGAGACAGCACAACGTGAGAGACACAATCACAGCTTGGATGAGTACGTGAGGATTGTCGCTGTCAGCGCCACACCAAAGGCACTCACGACGAGAAAGGTGGAGGAGGCCTCTGCGACCGACCCAGAGCTGATCAAGGTACGAAAGGCAATCACAAATGGACGTTTTGAGAACTGCAAAGCATATGTAGCCATAGCGAATGAACTGTGCATAGTGGGATATTTGGTCCTCCGTGGGACAGGTATTGTGCTACCCCCCACGTGCTACATGCACAAGCACTGGCTTTAGCACATGAGGGGTATCTCGGGATAGTGGGGACAAAACAGCACCTAAGAACCAAGGTTTGGTGGCTGGGGATGGATCGAGCAGCTGAAAAACACTGCAAGGACTGCCACGGTTGCCGGATAGTAGCCAGACCCGACCCACCAGAACCACTGAGACCCACACGGCTTCCAGATGGGCCTTGGCAGGATGTGGCCGTAGACTTGCTTGGACCCCTGCCATCCAACCAATCCATTCTTGTAGTGGTAGATTATTATAGTCATTATTATGAATATGATATCTTGACATCTACAACATCAGTGAAGGTTATTGATAGCCTAGAGACAATATTTAGCCATCACGGCTTACCAGTCACCTGTAAATCAAATAATGGCCCACAGTTCAAGTCTGAGCTATTCCGAGAATATAGTAAAAATAACGGCATCACACATCTGAAGACAACAGCTAAATGGGCTCAGGCCAATGGAGAGGTCGAGCACCAGAATGCATCACTAATGAAGAGAATCAGGATTGCTCATTCAGAAGAATTGGACTGGAAAAGGGAGCTGAGAAAATATGTGACTGTGTACAGGAGCATCGACCATACCACGACAGGGAAGAGTCCAGCAGAATTGCTCTTTAATCATAAAGTGAGAGGAAAACTGCCAGATGTCACAGAGTCACGCACAGACATGGAAGTGTAAGATCGGGACAGTGAGAAAAAGGGCAAATCCAAACTGTACAGAGATGAATGCCGGAGAGCACAGCGCTCAGAGATTGAAGTCAGTGACACCATGCTTGTAAGGCAAGACAAAGTGGATAAGTTTACCCCTCCCTTTAAGGCTACACCACACAAAGTTGTGAGTAAAACAGGGAGTCATGTGATTGTAGAATCCCCAGCGGGAGCACAGTACACAAGGAACAGTACTTTCGTAAAAAAATACAGGACAACTAGACCGGCGGAGACAACCCATGAGAAGGACGACACACAAGGGGTTGAGGACATCACAGTGGACTCTGATAAGGACACAACACCCACTGGAACCAGCGTGGCAGACATGCCTAATGCAGGCAGGCCTCAGCAGGCTAAACAAGCGCCTCAGAGACTGTCTGACTATGACTTGACTTGAACTTAAAGTAAGGGCACGGGTGATGTGAAAATTGAGGACTTTTAAGTTTTATTGTCAGACATAGATTTGTAAGATGTCTGGAAGCAAAGTAATTACAGAATTTAATTATCAGACACAGATTTGTAAGATATCTGTAGATTTTCAAGGAAAAAAGGGATGTATTGCGTTTGGATTTGACACCTGTGGGTGCCCGTAAGGAGTGATGTCATACCCGGAAATTTGGTAATAAGATAATTCACTCAGTAAAGCGAGTATGCGTTTGTTGTTCGTTTTGATTCAATTAAGTGACTATTGTAATGGTCTAATTTCAAGTATTGAGACGTAAACACAACATAATCCAATGTCCAGTCTTAGGATGTTCGTTTTGTTAACCTTTACTTAGCGTTACTCAAGCTGTTCTGTCCTCATTTCACGCCCGTTCGCTCAAATAGACAGACAGCTAACACATCCAATGAATTTCAGAGGCAGATGTAGTTTCCAGGCTTTTACTTGTCTTCAGTTCAGCAATGGAGTGCTATTCTTTTTTGTAAAACTGTAAATAAACATAAAATGTACATTATAAATGTGTCTTGTCATTACTCATATTCCATACAAACAAATATGCACTAGCCTAGCCTATCAATAAGGGTACATAGAATAGCTTTCGAAGCTAACGTGGCTAACGCGATTTAAACGAGCATTCAAAACATTCTATCGATATATTCTTAAATACATTTCTAAGTCAATACTTACATCAAAGCCTTCCCAAGGCATGGACGCTTCCAAGAGTTGTAGGAAATTTAAAAGATATTCTAAAGAACAGCGTAATCACACAACTTATGTCAATCAGCTTCCGGAATTAGAATGAACTTTGACCGGCGACGTCACGGCTCTTTGACTACTACGTATTTACGAAATCATTTCTATTTTAAGGGAAGCCGCTAGATAGCGCAAATTCACCACAAATAACACTAGATAACCACTAAAATAAGAAAGCCATGACACAAGCACTACATTCACGTATCACAATCGTCGTTCTGCCCACGTTCAACCCCTTTACGGCTATCATGTTCTGCTTTACGTCGCCCACACTGTCGCAATTAAGCACAACATCAAATCTCCCCCTTAAAAATCTTTCCCCCTCTCACCATAATGCAACTATTCAACATTTAAGTAACAGTAAAGCATATTCTGGCTCACTACATGTTAGAAGACTAGACTAATACTTTATGTCTATCTCTGCGCAGATGAAGTGGATTATTAAACCGTTATAAAGAATCGTACTGACTACCGAACTTCTGCTGGAGGGAAAAATGCAGCCTCCATTTATTCGGTCGTTTTGGGAGAAGAAGAAAATGAACAGCGTCTCAGTGACGTAATCAATCCACGCATGCAAGCGCAACACCGCCCACTTGTGGACAAACAAAGTCGTAAACAAAATAATAGTACACAGTAACACATAGTCATACAAATACACTGGTGTTATATCTCAACACTCCCACTTATGAATCATGAGCTTACTGTATACCTTTTCATATTTATAGGACAAAATAAAAAAAAAACTTGGTATAACCCATACCACTCACATTTCACACACCAAACATTGCCTTAGCAAATGTCTTCAGTTTTACCTTGGATGCGGGCTTCGTCATTACATCCGCAACCATTTCGTCTGTAGGGCAATACACCAATGACATCCTTTCCTCTCTTATGGTAGACCTTATAACGTGGTATTTGATATCCACATGTTTGCAGCGTTGCCTACACACCGGGTTCTTCGCTAAAGCTATTGTCCCCTGGTTGTCCTCATAAACCACTGTTCTCTTGTATTCATATGAATCAATACCTCCCAGTAACTGTTCAACATAAATACATTCCTGGATGGCTAAAGCCAGAGCCATATACTCCGCCTCGCACGTAGAAAGTGCCACAGTAGCTTGTTTCTCGGCTTTCCAAGAGATAAGTGCACTTCCCCTGCTCATGCTCACACAGTAACCTGATGTGCTGCGTCTATCCGCAGTATCTGAAGCCCAGTCGGCATCACTATATGCCTGTAAGCCAAGCTTCTCGTCGCTCTTCCTGTAACAGAGCTGTTTGTCTGTGGTGCCCTTAAGGTAACGAAACACATGTTTTACTGTCACCCATTGCTCTTCAGTAGGCTCTGCAAAATGCTGAGATAGCTTGCTCACAACAAAACATAAATCTGGACGTGTACATGTAGCTAAGTATATTAGACTCCCGACCACCTCTCTGTACTTTTTCACATCTAACATTTTTGGTGCATCTTCTGAGTAGTCTAATTTCTGCTCACATGGGGTTTCTCTTACCCTGCACTCCTGCATATCAAAACGCTCCAATATTTTCTCAGAGTACCTTTGTTGTGAAACTGTTACACAGTTGGCGGACTGAGTGAAGTCCATCCCAAGAAAGCACTTTAACCTGCCCAGATCTTTCATCCTGAATTTTGTGGACAGCATCTTTTTCACTTTACTCAGCATCTCGGTGCTGCTTGATGCTATGATGAGATCATCTACCCAGGTTATAATGATCGTTTTCCCTTCCTTTGACTCCTTGGAGTACACACAATGGTCTGATTGGTTTTGTGTAAAACCATCACCTGTCAAACACTCGTGTAACAGTAAATTCCAATTGCGGCCAGACTGCTTGAGGCCGTAGATTGACTTCTCTAGTTTACACACTAGTTTTTCTCCCTTCTCAATATAACCCCCAGGTTGTTCCATGTATATGTCATAGTCTATGGGGGCATGAAGATAGGCCGTCTTTACATCCATCTGGTGTAAAATCAAGTCATACTGAGCCGCCTTCTGTAGAAGCACTCGAACACTTGTTAGGTTGGCTGTTGGCGAAAATGTCTCCCCATAATCCACCCCAGCTCTCTGGCTATATCCCTTTGCTACAAATCTAGCCTTGTACTTGTCGTGTCCATCTATATCTGTCTTTATCGAATACACCCACCTTCCTCCCACTGTTTTCTTGCCCTCTGGCAATTTCGTAAGGGTGAATGTTTTGTTGTCTCTTAGAGACTCCATTTCCTCGTCCATTGCCCTGGACCACTTTTCTGATTCTGGCGATTCCATGGCCTCTTTAAAGGTCAGAGGGACACCGCACATTGCCCTGTATGCATAATCTATAGTAGTGAGTGAGCTGTCATCACTGTCGCCCTGACTATAGTCAATCAGGTATCTCGGAGGGTTGTGTTCCCTTTGGGGGTACCTCCCACTGGTTGAGGCTTGTGATGTCACCCTTGGGTGCTCCTCGTCATCATCCTCGGGTGCTGACTGTGTACCGTCAGTCTGTACATTTTTCTGTACTCTAGGCTGAGTTGCAGCTGTCTCAACAGACTTTCTCTCTCTTACCCAGTCTTCTGGGTGCAGACCTGGTGTCTGAGTCTCATTTTCACTAGTTGCCTTGTGTATAAACTTAACTAGTCTGTGTTTCTGTACTTTCTCTTGGTCAGGGTAGTAGACTAGGTAGGCCGGGCTGTTCTTGTCATGTCCTACAAAACGCCCCCTCTCACATCTAGAATCTAACTTTCCCTTGTCCTGCTGGTAAGCATAGCATTCTGTCCCGAACTTTTGCATTCTAGCCATGTTGCACTTTTTTTCCTGTCATTGCCGTGTATGGCGTAGTGCCTGTGTGCTTGTTGAAGCATCTGTTTCTGGTGTAGGCTGCCTCCTGTACAGCATAATGCCAGAGGCTCTTTGGTAGACCACTATCTATTAGCATACACCTTGCCATCTCGAATAGTGTGCGTCCTTCTCTCTCTGCAACGCCATTTTGATGATGGGGAGAGTATGGGCAGGACGTCTCATGTCTTATTTTGTTCCGTCTCAACAGGGTTTGAAACTCCTTGCCTGTAAACTCAGTTCCATTATCTGACCTTATGCATTTCACTGTCCCATAGGGAGCTACATCTTCCAGAAATGTCTTGGTCGCTTGCACTGTGTCACTCTTTGTTTTTAAGAAATAAACACACACAGCCCCTGTGCACACATCTGTAAATGATTGCATGTACCTGAAACCATTAATGGACTCGTTTGCCACAGGACCGGCTAAATCAGTGTTTACCAACTCCAGTCTGGCTTTGTCTGTAGATTTCCTGTTCCTGTTTTGGGTAAACTTCCCTTCTATGCATACTGCACACTCTTTGTCAGGTTTACACACTTTACCCTTTATATGCATACCATCAGTGATATCCTGTAGCTTTATGATATCGTCATAGTTGCAGTGGCCCATTATCTCATGCCAAGTTTCTATATCATGGCTCACATGGCACTTTTCAACAACATATTCAGTTTGCAAATAGTACATTTTCCCCTGTACAAAAATGTCAAACCTGGTACCATCCAGTGACATTAGGGCATCTCTGCCCTCTTCGAAGAACACACTGGCTCCGTGTGCTGTCGCAGACTTCACAGAGAAGAGCTCTTGGGGGTACGATGGAATATATAGTGCGTTCCGCAGTGTCACTCTACACCGTCGCCCCTCACTGTCGAGCAGACATACCGTAGCATCTCCCCTGCCCTGCACCACACCAAAGGTGCGCTTACCGTCCGCCAGCTCCATGCAGTGTTTCTCTGGCTCGAACGAGCTGTCAAAGCTCTTGAACTTCTTCTTATCATTGACTATGTGGGAAGAAGCCCCACAGTCCACAATCAATCCTGGTTTGAACTGTTGCCGTCGTCCTGGTCCTGCTGAGCTGGTCTCTCCAGCCTGCACTCTGAAGATGTAGTTCTCTTCTTCCGCAGCATTCCCCGGTCCCTGACCTCGACCTGCTCCGTGACCACCCCCGCCGCCGCCACCTTGCTCGCGTGCACACCTGGCTCCATCAGCGCGGTCCTTCTTCTTGCACACTTTGTCCGTGTGACCCTTGACCCGGCAGAAGCTGCACCACACGCTGCGTGAACAGTCCGATTTCCGATGGCCTTTGTCACCGCATCGCCAGCACACCGTTTGTTCATCATCTCCCTCCCAGCGTTTCACTGGCTTTTTCTTAGGCGCTGCGTGGGCCTTCATCACCCTCTCGGACGTCTCGTCCGATGCTGTAGCATTAGCTACATCTTCAGCCGCCTCAAAGTTTCTCAATTTGGCCTTAAATTGTCCCAATGTCAACTCACTGTCGCCATGTGTCACCATTAGAGTGAATCAGGCACGTAGCCAGGTAGGTGGTTTTCGTGTCTGAACCCCCCCCCCGAAACCCCACGGCCCGTCTGAAATGGCACCAATAATTATTTAGTTATCGTTTTGATTATTTGTCACCGCCCCTGTAGCCTACTCATACACTGCATCTATTGTGACTGACAGGCGTTAAACCTGTCAGTTAATTTGTTTCCAAACATGATGTATCTTATTGGTCTGTTTCGTAAAAGAAATAAAATCACAGGCTTTTGATTGGCTCAGGGGTCTGACGAGTCAGCTAAGCAACCTGCCACTGGTTATGCTAGCTAAATGGTCGATCTATAGTTTGCTTTTCAAAAGCAATGGAGCCGCCGAAAGCTACCTGTAAATCAAGCAAGAGCAGTAAAGTTGATATTCGTAAAATCAGTGATTTTTTTGTTTCAACGTGTCCCGACTCAAAAAAGAAAAAAAAAGAACATTACAGATGATCTGGTCACTAACGTTTTCCGGAGCAAGTGTTAGCAGACCCGCCGTCCTCTACCTCGGAAACGTTTTCACACGACATTGTGGATTACATTGGTGGGAAAATATCCGACGAACAGAGAAGAGAAAGATACTCACTGGACTGGGCGGCCAATATCGGACAAACATTCCCTACAAAACTAGGAGGTAAACTACGTTTCCAACGTCATGGGATTGACCAGTTTAGCTGGCTAGTATACTCAACAAGGTCCGACGGTTGTTTTTGTAAGCACTGTGTTGCGTTTGCAGTCGAGCATGTGGGCAAGGGAGGGCACAGAAAAGCTGGCAAGCTAATTAATGTCCACTTCTCAGACTGGAAACATGCTTTAGAGACGTTCAAAGACCATGCACAAAAGGCATATCACAAGGATGCAAGTTTGAAAGCGGACAATTTCCAAATGGTTCTCAACAATAAAATGGATGCAATTTCACTGAGGCTAGATTTAGAGAGAAAAAAGCGAGTCCAAGAAAACAGAGAAAAACTCAAAAGCATCATTGCAACGTTAATTTTTTGCGGTCGCCAAGAACTCACCCTGAGAGGTGATATTGATTCAGGACCAGTGACATTGAATGAGCCAACTCACAATGACGGAAATTTCAAGGCTTTACTCAGGTTTAGGGCTACATCTGGCAACACGGTACTGTTACAACACTTGAGTAAATGTGCAGCAAACGCTAGCTACTGCAGTCCTGATGTACAAAATGAAATAATCAGCATAATTGGAGATGTGATAACAAACAAACTGGTGCAGAAAGTAAACTCCGCGCAGTGTTTCGCCGTGTTGGCAGATGAAATGATAGCTGTTTCAGGGCGGGAGCAGCTTTCTGTCTGTGTCAGATACGTGAACCAGCATGACAGCCAATATAGCATCAGAGAGGATTTTTTTGTCCTTTGTTGATATCGAGAAGTTAACCGGGGAGGCAATCGCCAATTCAATTGAAAGTCAGTTGACAAATGCAGGCGTTGATTTACAGTTTTTACGTGGCCAGGCATACGACGGCGCATCTGTCATGAGTGGCCGTTTAAATGGTGCCAAAGCTAAAATCAGAGAGAAGCACAAGCAAGCAGTTTATGTGCACTGTGCCAGCCACAGTTTGAATTTGGTCCTAAACAAGTGCTGCACTGTATAAATGGTGCGAAATTGCTTTGGAATTGTCTCGGAAATCTGCACTTTTTCCCATGATTCGGCTTTGCGGTCTGCCAGTCTGCGACACGAGATGGAGCGTCTTTTACCCGACTGCAAGAAAACGCGACTGACGGAAGTTGTGTGAAACGAGATGGGTCGAACGCCACGACGCAATATTTACATTCAACGAGCTTTTAGACCCTGTGCGATCCAGCCTGCAGAAAATCAGTGAAACCTTCACAGGAGACACATCTGTCAAAGCCACTCAGCTCTTTAATTCAATTGACAATGCAGAATTCATGCTGTCCATTAATGTGAGTGAGAAGATGCTTGCAAAAACCTACCACCTGTCGACCTTCCTTCAGAAGGAAAACTGTGACTTGGTGAGTTGCGTTTCAGCTGCTGATGCTGTTATTAAGCAGGTAGATGAGATGAGGGCTAACTCTGAGATGGAGTTCAGGCAGATTTTCCAAAAGACCTCTTCCCAAGCAGCCAAGTATGGGGTTGAATTTCGACCACGAAGAGGCGCGGACTGCAATGAGGATCCATTGAAGGCCTGTGAAAATCACTACCGGCAAAAGCTTTTCATAGTCATGCTTGACTTTTATTCATCACAGATGAAGGAACGCTTCAGCAAACACAGAAATGTGATCTCCAACCTCTGCTCCTTACTGCCATCTAAGGTCAGCATGCTGAACGACAGCTCAGCTCGAGCGCTCTCCAACCTGTATCCTGATGAAGTGTCACCGCATCTGGAAGTTGTAAAGTCAGAAATTGACACCTGGCGGGATAAATGGAAAGCTGCAACTTATGTTCCACAAAATGCCATTGAGGCATTAAATGCCTGTAACAGTGAGTTGTTTCCAAGCATCTTCAAGCTTCTCCGCGTTTTGACCACGCTTCCTGTCACCAGTGCCCATGTCGAGAGAAGTTTTTCCCGTCTGGGAAGGATCAAGGACAAAATGCGCAGTACAATGACGGAAAGACGGCTTAATGGACTGACATTGCTCTCGGAGCACAGAGACATTGTGGTGACGCCGGAAGAGGTACTGGACATCTTTTGCAGACAAAAAAGACGATTGGACCTGCTTTTATAAGGTAAGACCCACTTTTATTTATTAATGCATTGATGATTATCTATGGGGCATTAATACGTTGACATTTACCAACGGTTGGGTATTAGGCTATAGTATACAGTGTGGGAATTTTATTTACCGGTAGCTTTCGGCAGTGTTGCCCGACCCCCCCCCCCCCCAAAATATGTTTCTGGCTACGGGCCTGGAGTGAATGGCTTATATCTCTCGGGTAACCCCCTCATCACCATGGCCATCATTAGTCCCTCACTCGGTGCTTCTCCCGCCCCTTTGAGAGCCGTAATGATTTGTTCAGCTGGGATAATGTATTCGGTTATCGTCTCATTATCAGCTTTCTTTAGCCCAGTCAATGTTACATAAAGAGTGACAATCCGGGGTCTGCCCTTACCAATGTAATGTTCCCGCAACACCCGTAGACTCTCTCTACCTTTGTTCTTCGTTTCTCTGAAGATCAGTCCCAAGCTTGTGTTGTCCAATAAAGGCGCCAATGCGCAGTAGGCGTCCGCGTTCCGCTCCTCGTCTAGGGCCTGCTCTTCTGCTGTCAAAGGTCCCACGGGCTCGGTAAGAATGGTGGTTTTCAGCCCCACACCATGCATGCAACAGAGCATTCGCTCTTCCCACAGTTTATACTCATCGGCCTGTCCGTTGAATGTGGGCAACCTGCTCTTCTTTCGCTCCATCTCCCAAGGTAGCGTTAGCTTAGCTTAGCGTTCCGTTAGCTTCCCGATAGCCTCTCTCGATGCTAACTAGCTTCACACTTGCTAACTTGCTACTCCGTGCAACCTGCGCGCATCCCGCCATCCGAGGTTATCACACTTTGTGTACTTCTTTTATCAAGCTACTAAATAATCCAACGTTATCTGGGCCCATAACCTGTTAGAAGACTAGACTAATACTTTATGTCTATCTCTGCGCAGATGAAGTGGATTATTAAACCGTTATAAAGAATCGTACTGACTACCGAACTTCTGCTGGAGGGAAAAATGCAGCCTCCGTTTATTCGGTCGTTTTGGGAGAAGAAGAAAATGAACAGCGTCTCAGTGACGTAATCAATCCACGCATGCAAGCGCAACACCGCCCACTTGTGGACAAACAAAGTCCTAAACAAAATAATAGTACACAGTAACACATAGTCATACAAATACACTGGTGTTATATATCAACACTACAAAACATTAAGTAACTTGAACATGAACATTACATTTCTGTTACTGAGTTTTACTGTTCCAATTGGGCTACTTTTCTTACTTTTCTATCCAGTAAGTAAATGGGCATTAGTTTACAACTTATTCGTGGAACTCTTTTCACATTACAGGAACAACAAGTAACCATTCGTTAGTTTACAATTTTCTCTGGAACTCCTTTCCCCCCTCACATTACATAACCAGGAACTTACAGTATTTCAACGGCTCATTTCTTGCCCCATATCCCTCCCCCCCTTTTTCATTAGTTTTCTTTTCTTTCTTTTTTTTTCTTTTCACAAGTCCAGTCTCTTGACTGGTTTACTTGCTCTGCCGGACCTGGTCTGTATCAGTCCATCAGTGTCTTTGGGTTTACTCCCGCTCAAGACAGGAGGACCATTATTTGGCCTCACCGGGGTGTCCGGCGGCTGGTCTCGGGTAAGTATGGGTGTCGTGTCTGGCACCGGTGATCCTGCAGTTGGCACCACCTGGAGGTGGCGCCTGTTACAGTGGAATGTAGCTCCCTGCTCCGTCTCAATGAGGTAGGACCTCGGTGTGACACTCTCGTTGGTCACTACTGCGGGTGTAAGCCAAGACTTTTGGTTTCCAGCTTGGTGAGGACATGGTCCCCTGGCTGCAGGGAAGGTAGGCATCTCATCCCGTAACGTTGGTTGTACTAGTGTGCTTGTTTTCCTTTTTCCGCAGCATCCTTGGCCTTGATGCGCTGCCTACTCAGCCACTTGGGTAGCAGGTTGCTGTTGAGGGTAGGCAGGGTTGTTCGGCTCTTCCGACCCATTAAGGGTTCTGCAAGGCTAGCACCTGTGCTGTTGCATGGAGTGGATCTATAATAAATCATTGTATTTACATAACGCTTTTCATGGTACTCAAAAACGCTTTACATACATTAGAATAAACTAAAAGAAACACACCAAAAATATGCAACACAACATAAATCACAGATTAAAGCAAGTCTGAAGAGGCGAGTCCTGATTAATGACTTGAATGTGTGCAGATCGAAGCAGTGTCTCATGTGCTTGGGGAGGTAGCACATACATATACACATCTATACATACACATACACATCCACATCTATAGCACATGAGTGCTAGAAGAGGGTCTTTTTGTCTTAAGATCCTTTTCACTGTTTGCACTGCCCTTTCAGCGTGCCCGTTTCCCTGGGGATGGTGTGGGCTGGAGGTTATGTGTTGGAAGTCAAGCTCGCGCGCTAATTCTTTGAATTCCACATTAGCGAACTGTGACTAATTGTCACTAACTACCTCATCTGCTATTCCATACCGGGCAAACTTAGCCTTTAACTTTGTGACCACTAGAGCACTGGTGGTCGTGGGCATGTACAGTATTTCTATATACCGTGAATCGTAATCTGAGATGACCAGGTAACTGTTTATTGTGTTCACACAAGTCTATTCATATTCTTTTCCAAGATCTGTCTGGAAGGGGTGTGAAGATTAGTGAAGTTGCAAGTTAAATTGAAGTGAAGTTGCGAGTCAAGTTGCATTTTATAGCGCTTTTCTAGCTGCAACAGCCACTCCGACCCATTAGCCAAGAGCTAGTGAGTCTATTTATCCGTGCACGTGACCTACCCCCTTCCTTCGGGAAGCGCGTCCCCGCTCTTCAGCATATCGGCTCCCTTACGTCGCTGGGCGCACGCGTTTCCAATAGCTTCATGGTCTCACCATCCCACGTCTGACACCATGTAATAAACCCTTTTGGTGTTTATTGTTAAAATAATCCAATGTCCAGTCGTAGGATGTTCGTTTTGTTAACCTTTACTTAGCGTAACTCAAGCACTACATTCAAGTATCACAATCGTCGTTCTATCCACGTCCAACCCCATTTACGGCTATCACGTTCTGCTTTACGTCACTCCTATCCATTTATGCTTGCTGAAGCTCAGTGGACAAGCGATATCACTATCACGAAGTTGCCAAACATCGGCTGGAGGGATGTGACTGAATACCTCATAAACACACCAAGAATCAATGAAGGCATACAAGTCTTTGGAAGCATACGATTACTTTGTTGTGGACATGGCCAAGATTGCTTTTATCATCCGTTATCAAAGGAAAACAAATTTTGCTTGATCAAATTAAAGGTAAGCCCTCGTAGTTTAATTGTTTGTACGGTTGACTTGTTTGTAATCAACAAAATTTGTATTGTTTGTACGGTTATGAGATTGGGGCTGGAGTCAAATTATGACCTCAAACATTATGATACAAGAAAGCTGATGGATTCGTTGTCAAACTTGAGGAAGGCTAGGCATTAACAACTCAAACTTTGGTTTGGCAGTTGCTCTACTAGGACAGTTTCACATTTAGAGCTTTTACTTACGTATTGTGGCGAACGTAGAAGCAATGACAAAGGTAACTTTGCAGCCCCTTTATTGAACTCACGCAGAAACAAGAACTTACGGGAAATGTGATACAATACATGGGCTTCATCTACTCGAACAACAAAGTTGTTCAGGGTTTCACTACCAAGGTTACACAACACAACAGAATGACAACTACAATTACACCACAACAAATAATAATCACATAAACACATAAAACCACATAAACACTTACAAAACATTTAATAACAACTGACAACCTGCACGCAATGCCTGATGGGTAAAACAGGACAGCACAATTCTGACGGGGTAGCGACTAAGCTACATTACCCCCTCCAGCGTGTCGCCTGTCCTCAGCCGACAACAAAGCGGGTCACAGGTCCCTGTTCCCCACTGTCCGTCCGGTTGGTAGAGCCTGTGGGTGTAGGAGGGACCGTCCCGGGTGGGCTAAACTGATCTAAAGGTTCTTCAGCCAAGGGGTGGTAAGGTGCCAAACGGTCCCGGTGCAGAACTACCACCCGCCCCCGGACACACAGTTTCATCCGGTACACAACATCCGAAAGCTGCTCCAACACCTCACAGGGCCCCACCCACTGGCTGGCGAGCTTGGGGGAGACTCCTCTCTTCCGGGTTGGGTTGAAGACCCACACCTTTGCTCCTGGGGTGAAGGAGCGGCCCTGACAACGAGCGTCATACGCCCGCTTTTGTTTCGCACCTGCCTGTTCCTGATGCTGCCGAGCAAACTCATGTGCCTCGGCCAGACGTTGTTGGAGGTCCCGCAGGTACTCGAAACCGGGTATCTTGGGAAGGTCAGTGCCCGGGGGCGTGCCAAAGGCTAAGTCCACAGGGGTCCGCAGTTCTCTCCCGAACATGAGCGCGGCCGGTGTACACCCAGTACTTTCTTGTACTGCCGACCGGTACACCCACATCACCAGGGGTAGATGACAGTCCCAGTCTCGCTGGTTTCGTGAGGTGACAATAGCGAGTTGTGTTGTGAGCGTTCGATTGAACCTCTCCACCAGTCCGTCGCTCTGGGGGTGGAGGGGCGTTGTCCTGGTCTTCTTCACCCCCATGCGTTGACACACCTCAGGGAATACCTGTGCCTCGAAGTTCCGCCCCTGATCGCTGTGTATTTCTTCAGGCGCACCGAACCGACAGAACATCTCACACACCAGCCGCTCGGCTGTAGTGGCAGCGCTCTGGTCTGGGACCACATACGCCTCAGGCCATTTGGTAAAGTAGTCCATGGCCACAAGGACGTACCGGTTTCCGTTGTCTGTGGTGGGAAATGGGCCAAGAAAGTCCACACCGACCCGTTCCATGGGCCCCCCACCTGATATTGTTGTAGAGGGGCATGGGAGCGTCTAGTTGGTCCTTTCTTGGCGGTGCAGGCATCACAACAGTGCACAAAACGTTCAGTGTCATGCCTGCATCCGGCCCAGTAGAACCGTTGGCGCATTTTGTTCAGCATCTTTGCCACCCCATAGGGACCTGCCCCCACAGAGCCGTGGGCCGCCCGTAGCACTCGTTATGCCAGTCCTTGGGCACCAGTAACTGCCCCGCACTTCTTCCCCGCTTGCCAGACCCAATACAACAGTCCATCATGCCAGGCCAAGGTGGCTGTAACGGGGGCAGTCCTATGCTGTTCTATGCTGGTCAGCCTGCTGCACGCCCGTCACTCTCATCGTTAGCTCTGCGTTGTGTTCTAGTTGGGTGGGGCCCCAGGTGTTGTTGGGGGGGGGGCCTCAGTCTCTCATCATCATCATCATCATCAAGGAAGGAGGGGGGACACACAGGACTCTATTTGGCCCACCTTGCCATTTATTTTCGAAATAACTGGTTTCCACTGCCGGTCATTTGAGCTTTGTATTGTCCTATTCAGCAGTCTAGACTAGAACGGCACATATGGGTACTTCACTCGTGTGCGTTAGAAGGAGAAACCGTCCACGGGACTCCGATGTAAGGAAGGATAAACAAGTATTTTATCCCACAGCTTGCAGTATCTTCTTACAGGGATACTCAAGGTTACGTTCTCCTCAATCAGCAAAACTGTGCTACGGTAAGAAACACGTGTGGCTCGGCTCGGTCGCTGCTTGACACTCCCCCCACAAAACAAAAATGGCCTCTCCCGCGTTCCCTCTTCCGTGTACCCACAAGACCTCTCTCTTAAAGCGACAGTACATGTATATGACGGTCGTTGTAAAACATACATAAAAGTAAATAATGACATAAAATAAAATGCAGTAAACACAAATAACAGCACACAGACAGGATTTGGTGATATTTCATACTCAAATAAAAACATTAATTTTAACCTGGTTACATTGCCCACTGGGAAAAGTAGGCCTTGGTCTCCACCGACATGGCAGAGACAGCTTGCCATTGGGGGCGTGCCTTGGCGTCGACCCACTGTCCCACCCTGGCCAGGGTGGGATCACTATCCTGCGCTGTTTGCCACTCCTGCTTGTCCATTTCCATCAGCCACACCTCCTCTGGCTCAACCTGCCGCGTGGTGGACACTTGGAGGATTGCTCTGTCTCGCTCCTCTTGGCGCTCACAATGTCTGCAATCCTTGCAGGGACGACGGGAGAGAGCATCTGCATTGCTGTGCAGGCGCCCAGCTCGGTGCTGGGTCTCGAAGTCGTAGCTCTGCAGCTCCTCAATCCACCAAGCCACCTGGCCTTCGGGCTCCATAAAGCTGAGCAGCCAGATTAGGGCCGCATGATCCGTCCGCAGGAGAAAGGTCTGGCCATAGAGATAGGGGCGAAAATGATTGAACGCCGCGACCGCCGCCAAGAGCTCACGTCGTGTAACGCAGTAATTGCGTTCAGGGCGGCTCAAGACACGACTGTAATAAGCCACCACTCTCTCTCCCCCAGCAACCTCCTGAGACAGAACGGCCTTCAGCCCCACATTGCTGGCGTCTGTGTCCACGATGAAGCGGCACTTAGGATCAGGAAGGGCCAGGATAGGTGCAGTGATCAAGGTGGTGCGGAGCTGGGCAAAGGCGGCTGCACAGTTGTCGTCCCAGTGGAACTCCCGTCCCTTCTCGGTGAGATGGTGTAGGGGACTGGCAATGGAGGCAAAGTTGCGGACAAAACGTCGGTAGTAGGAGACGAGCCCCGTGAAGCTGCGCAACTCGCTGACGTTTCGTGGAACTGGCCATTTCTCGACCGCCTCCACTTTAGTAGGATCAGGGGCCACGCCCTCTGTCCCCACCACATGGCCCAAAAACTTGGTCTCACGTCGAAGGAGGTTGCATTTCTTGGGGTGTAGGCGCAGGCCCGTCCCCCGAATGGCTTGGAAGACCTGACGGAGGTTCTCTAGGGCCAGTTCGAAGTCAGCGGCATGAACCAGAAGGTAATCGAGGTAAACCACGCACCGGTTGCGGGGAATGTGAGCCAGCACCCTCTCCATTAGTCTCTCGAACGTGGCGGGGGCACTGCAGAGACCAAAGGGCATCACACGAAACTGCCAGAGTCCCTGACCGATGGTGAAGGCCGTCTTGGGTCTGGCTTCTGGTGCCAGCTCCACCTGCCAGTAACCGCTCCGTAGGTCAAGTGAGCTGAACCACTGTGACCCTGTGATGTGGTCCAGAGCGTCGTCAATGCGGGGCAAGGGGTAGGAGTCCTTGCAAGTTGCATTGTTCAGCCGACGAAAGTCCACACAGAACCTCCAGGTGTCATTTTTCTTTTTGACCAGGATGGCAGGGGAGACCCAAGGGCTATTGGATGGCTCTATCAACCCGGCCGCAGCCATTTCTAGAATCATCCGCTCTGCAGCTTCACGCTTGGCAAGCGCTAACCGGTAGGGTCGCAGTCTAATGGGTGGGGTTGTACCAGTGTCGATTGTGTGCTGTACCAGGTTGGTCCGGGCGCACTCCTCTTCGCATGCAGCGAAAATCTCAGTGAACTGTTGGAGCAGGTCTTTCAGCTGTTGACTCTGCTGAGGGTCCAGCCCTTCACTGCTCCGCTGATACAGATCCTGGATGGCGGCAACAGTGTCCAGCGACGGTGTCTCGTCACCCTCGCCCTCCAGATGGACGAACGGCTGCGGGAGCGGTGCCAGGAACGCGCCCCGCGTGCTGGCCCCTCCCATAGACCAACCCCCGTCCGTCCTACCGGTGCCTTCCCTGGGTCAGCGTCCCGTGGGCTCTCTCCACCCTCACACTCCCCCTCGCAACCCTGGGTGGCTTCTGGATCCAGGCCGGAGGAGGAGCCCATGCAGTTGGGTCGGTCACGGCTCCTGCTGGAGGTTAGGGAGCAGAGGATGCATGGCCACCTCTGCCTCTACTGCGGGAGGTCGGGCCACTATATCAAGGCCTGCCCGACTCGCCCAAAAAGACCCGGCTCACTAGTGAGGGGTGTCCTAGTGAACCTGACGACCCTTCCTCAGCCCCAGCCCAAGAAGGAGCACAACCACCTTTTTCCGGTCACGCTCACCTGGGGTAACCACTCACTGTCTGTTGGCGGACGAGTGTTTGATGGACATCTCGCTGGCCCGGCAGGCCGGCATTCCACTCGTCCCCCTAGACACACCCCTCACAGCCCAAGCCCTAGATGGTCGTTCACTTGGTAAGATCACACACAGCAATGCTTCCCTCACCCTCACTCTTTCGGGTAAGCACGTGGAAGCTATCCGTTTCTTGGTTTTGCACGCCCCCACAGCGCCCCTGGTGTTAGGAAGACCGTGGTTGGAACGGCACGATCCCTACATCTCTTGGTCTACTGGGCAGATTTTGGGTTGGAGCGTTGCGTGTCATGCCAACTGCCTTCGCTCCGCCCACTCCCCGTCCAGCGGCCTCAGACCCGTGCCTCCTCCCACGGATCTCACTGGTGTTCCTTCCATTTATCACGATTTAGCCCCTGTATTTAGTAAGGACAGTGCACTTTCCCTCCCCCCTCACCGTCCCTATGATTGTGCCATAGATCTCTTTCCCGGGGCCGCCCTTCCCACCGGTCGGTTGTATAACCTCTCCGTCCCGGAGAAGGAGGCTATGCGCAATTATATCACAGAGTCCCTGGCCTCAGGAATCATAAGGCCCTCGTCTTCCCCGGTGGCAGCGGGCTTCTTTTTTGTGGCAAAGAAGGAGGGCAGCCTGAGGCCTTG
Source organism: Lampris incognitus (assembly GCF_029633865.1). Classification (NCBI taxonomy): domain Eukaryota; kingdom Metazoa; phylum Chordata; class Actinopteri; order Lampriformes; family Lampridae; genus Lampris; species Lampris incognitus. The sequence goes on from NC_079219.1 coordinate 47,008,483, forward strand.
CATAGATTATCGAATGCTAAATAATATCACGGTGAAAAATAAATATCCACTCCCCCTTATGAGTTCCACGTTCGAGCCACTCACTCACGCCACGGTGTTCACGAAGCTGGACCTGCGCAGCGCGTACCACCTGGTGCGCATCCGGGAAGGGGATGAATGGAAGACGGCCTTCAACACCCACCTAGGGCATTTCGAGTACCTCGTTATGCCCTTCGGCCTCACCAACGCCCCGGCCATCTTCCAGGCATTGGTCAACGACGTGCTCCGGGACATGCTGAACACGTTCGCGGTGGTGTACCTGGATGACATACTCGTGTTCTCCAGGACTGAGGAGGAACACCACCAGCATGTCCGCCTGGTCCTCCAACGGCTGCTGGAGAACAGGCTCTTCGCGAAAGCCGAGAAGTGCGTGTTCCACTCCGCCTCCGTGGAGTTCCTTGGCCACATCGTGGAGAAGGGGCTCGTCCGCACTGACCCCAGGAAGAACCGAGCGGTGGAGGAGTGGGCACGGCCCACCAACAGGACGCAACTCCAGCGCTTCCTGGGGTTTGCAAACTTCTACCGGCGCTTCATCAGGGGTTTCAGCCGTGTGGCCGCCCCCCTCACTGCACTCACCTCCAACCTCCGCCCCTTCTCCTGGACCTCGGAGGCAGAAGCCGCCTTCGTGGCCCTGAAGAGGCTGTTCACAACGGCTCCGGTGCTCGCCCACCCGGACCCGTGCAGGCAGTTCATCGTGGAGGTGGACGCATCGGACACGGGCATCGGAGCCGTCCTCTCCCAGCGGTCGGAGGAGGACCAGAAGATCCACCCGTGCGCCTTCTTCTCCCGGCGTTTCAGTCCTGCGGAGAAGAATTATGACATCGGCAACAGGGAGTTGCTGGCCGTCCACGCCGCCCTAGAGGAGTGGACGGCTGGAAGGAGCAGGGCAGCCGTTCATCGTATGGTCCGATCACAAGAACCTGACCTACGTACGGACGGCTAAGAGGCTCAACCCCAGGCAGGCGCGCTGGGCTCTCTTCTTCAGCCGGTTCGACTTCACCCTCACCTACCGCCCGGGCACCAAGAACGTCAGGGCAGACGCCCTCTCCCGTCTGTTTCCCGAGGGGTCCCCTGACGCCCCAGACACCATCTTTCCCCCGGCCCGGGTGGTGGGTGTCGTCACCTGGGCCATCGAATCAGTGGTGAGAAGGGCCCAGCGCGCCCAGCCCGACCCAGGCAATGGACCCCGGAACCGGCTATTTGTGCCTCCCTCTGTCCGGCCCCAGGTGCTGGAGTGGGGCCACTCCAGCCATCTTGCCTGCCACCCCAGTGTCTACCGAACGGCGGCCTTCATCCGCAGGGGTTTCTGGTGGCCCACCATGGAGGCAGACACCAGAGAGTTCGTGGCAGCCTGTACCACCTGCGCCCGCAGCAAGGCTCTCCATCGCCCTCCAGCAGGTCTCCTGCGCCCCCTTCCTGTCCCCAACCGACCTTGGTCCCACATTGCCTTGGACTTTGTAACTGGCCTCCCCGTGTCCCAAGGCAATGACACCATTCTGACCATTGTCGACCGGTTTTCCAAGGCCGTCCACTTTGTTGCCCTCACCAAACTCCCCTCTGCAGCCGAGACGGCGGACCTTCTCGTCTCCCACGTCGTCCGACCCCATGGGATTCCCCTGGACATTGTCTCTGACCGTGGTCCCCAGTTCACTTCGAAGGTATGGCAAGCCTTCTGTAAGGGGATTGGGGCCACGGTCAGCCTCTCCTCCGGGTATCACCCCCAGACCAATGGGCAGGCAGAGCGGGCCAATCAAGCCCTGGAGGCGGCTTTGCGTTGCGTTACCACCAGCAACCCCGCCTCCTGGAGCAAGTACCTGCCCTGGGTGGAGTACTCGCTCAACTCCATGGAGAGTTCGGCTACCGGTTTGTCCCCCTTCGAGTGTTCCCTTGGCTATCAACCCCCTCTGTTCCCCCATCAGGAGTTGGAGGTGGCGGTCCCGTCCACGAGGGCCCATCTCCGCCGATGTCGGCGCGTTTGGAAGACCGCCCGGGCCGCTCTGTTGCGAGCTACAGAGCGGGCCCGGCGCAGCGCCAACCGGCGGAGAGTGCCGGCCCCAGCTTATCGACCTGGCCAGAGGGTATGGCTCCTGGCCCGGGACCTGCCCCTCCCTACCCTCAACCGGAAGCTGGCTCCCCACTACGTCGGTCCCTACACCATCGACCGCATCGTCAACCCTTCGGCGGTGCGTCTCCATCTCCCTACCTCACTCAAGATCCATCCCGTCTTCCATGTCTCGCGCCTCAAACCGGTAGCCAACAGCCCCCTGTCTCCCCCTGTCCAAGCTCCTCCACCCCCCAGGGTCCTCGACGGTGGTGACATGGTCTGGGATGTCGACCAGCTGCTCGCCGTACGCCGCCGGGGGCGTGGGTACCAATACCTGGTGGACTGGGTTGGCTATGGGCCTGAGGACCGCAGCTGGGTTCCCCGGTCCTACCTGGCCGACCCCGCACTCCTGGAGGAGTTCTATCGGGCCCACCCCAACGCCATCGGACGGTCGCCCGGTGTCTCCCGTAGGAGGGGGGGTCCTGTTGTGGTTACACCGCCCCGAGCTGCCTCCCCGGCACGTTCAAGCCACTCCCCCAGCTCGGACGTGCCGGAAACATCCGAGCGCTCGGCTCGCGCTCTGAGGAGACGAGCGCTGCACTGCACCAGGTGTTTGCCATCATCCATCAGGCACACCTGTGGCAATCAGGCAGCCTTCTACAAGAAGCCTCCCAGAACGTCTCTCAGTGCTTCGACGTACTGAACCCTGCGGTAAAGTTCTGACAAGCCCTCCAGCGTTCCTTGCATTCTGTTTATTCCCCAGTGTCTTATCTTCGTGTCTCTGTTTCCTCCCAAGACTCTCCCTCTGCGATTTCCACGGCTCCCCTCGTCCCCAGCGACCTTCACGTTTCTCCCCGGACCTCTCCTGCGATCTCCCCCCTTGTCCCTCTATCTGGACCCCTCCTTTCGGACTCGACTTCCCGGATCTCGGACCTGGACTTTCTCGGACAACCCCTCTTGGATCACGGACTGGACTTTCTCGCCAGGTGCACGCACATTTTTTCAACACCTCCTGGTCATTTACATACCGCACCACACATTGGCTAAAAACACTCACACATAGTTATACACGCAAACCACGGGACACCACACATAGTTTATTCACACATCCCACTAACAGAACGCCTTTTTTTCACCATACATTTCCCTACCACAATAAAACCTCCCTTTGTTGATTTTGAAGTCATCTCGTGTCTGTCTGTCTTGGGTTTCGCCACAAGGGTCAGGTTCTGGTGCGCGAGCATAACAGCTATGCCCTTAACTAAACTCTGGTCATGTAACTCGTTGCAATCTAACGTCAAATAAACCTTGCATAAAGGCACTACATTGTTTAACTAAAAGTTAATTTACCGTGGTATATTTCAATTTTGTTTTATCAATGTTACTCCCTTTAACCACTTATTTATTACATTTTTAATGGTTAAATGAACTCAGTAATCATGAATTTATTACAAAAACATAAATTCAATTAAATTCAATTCATTTTATTGTCATTAAAAACTGTGCAGGAACATGTTAAAAATTAAATTACCTTGCAATTTCCTAGTAATTAGGTGGTAGTTTTTATAGGTAATTTTAGGCTAACTCTAACCCTAATCCCAACCCTAACCCAAATTACAAGGTAATTTCAACCTTATTTCTAAGAAATTACGTGATAATTACCATCTTAATACTAGGAAATTGCTAGTTAATTTCCGACCTCCTCCGGCCCCCTAAAATAAAATAAAGTGTTTACTTTAGGGGGTTGGAAATTAAATTAAGTTTGTTAAATTAAGTTTGTTAAATTAAATTAACATAGTTAAATTAAGTTTGAGTTAAAACAAAAAAAGTTGTAAATGCAGTTGCAAGAACAATACTTTACTCATTTTTGGATGTTTGATTAGAAAGATAACTTATTTTAAGTGTAAACTATTCTAATTATCTGTTAACTCCCTCTGCTCCTTCATCTGTTTCACCCTGCCAATGTCTTGTTTTTCTCTTTCTATTGAGTGTTTTGACAGTGATTGTTGTTATTTGGAGTTCTTTAACTCAGTGTAATAAAGATAAATGATTAGCATTGGAGTGCTGTGTCTGGTATTTAATTTCATTATTTATTACACTCATGGTAATGCACAGCTCCAGGAAGAAACAAGTAATTCATGACCAAACACAACTCAATTCACACTTTCCATGATTGAAAAGGAGCAGGGAGAAGAAAATCTTATTTTGCCTGCCCCTTATTCAAACATAAGTAAACAACAGAATAGATGGTCTGTCAGTAAGTTACTCAACAACTAACACTTACAGCAGCATGAGAATGAAAAAGAAACAAAAAGCCATACACAACAATTCACCATCAGCTGAAAACCCATTACCTGAAACTCCGTATTGTCTAATTATTTTTTCCTTACACATTTTCTTGAACTGAAAGATATTTATGCAACCCTTTAGATCATTCTCTAAAGAATTCCACAGTTGGACACCACATACAGAAATACACATCTGATTTAAAGTAGTATGTGCATACTGATGTTTAAAATTAAATTTCCTTCTATGGTCCTCGTCCTCTGAACTAAAAACAAATAACTTTTGTAAAGCTTCTGGTAATACTCTGCGTTTTGCCCTGTGCATAACTAACAATGTCTGTAACTCAACTAAATATTTAAGTTTCATTAATCCTGACTTAATAAAGAAGTCTGTTGGTGTGTTCTCTTGGATCCATTTTATGAATAACTTACTGCTCTTTTCTGTAAGAGGAAAACTGCGGCCTGTGCTGCTCATTTACATGTTGCCCCACACTTCCACACAGTAACTAAAATATGGCAAAATAAGTGAACAGTACAGAATTCACATTACCTTGTAATCTAACACATACTTTGCTTTGTTCAAAACCGAAATATTCTTAGACACCTATGTTTTTACATATGCTATATGAGATTTCCATGTCAGTTTGTCATCCATCATTACACCCAAAAATCTAAACTCAGATACTCTTTCAATATCAACTCCATCTATAGACAGTAAAACATGTTCATCCTTTTACTGTTTAGCAAAAACAATAAACTTAGTTTTGTTCAAATGTAATGATAACTTATTTTCATCAAACCATCTTTTCAGTTTGACCATTTCATTTACAATGCTTTCCGCTAAACTTTTTAAATCAGCTCCTGAACTAGACAAATGAGTGTCATATGCAAACAAAACAAACTGCAACATCCTTGACACTTCACACATGTATACCAATCAATCAATCAATCAAGTTGCATTTTTTATAGCACTTTTCTAGCTACAACAGTTTCGGCCCCAACACCGAGCCTTTGTGGGACTCCACATTCAATCTTCATGCACTCAGATGTATTGCCAGCAAACTGTTCAAATTGTTTTCTGTTATCTAAATAACTGCTTAACCATTTTAAAACTACTCCTCTCACACCATATGTATGTAATTTAGAAATTAATATGTTATGATCTATTGTGTCGACTGCTTTTTTAAATCAATAAATACACGTGTTGTGTATTTCTTGATTTCTATTGCTGTTGTAATCGCTTTCATTATTTTCATTAATGCCAAAGATGTAGATCTATTTGTCTGAAAGCCATACTGACTCTCACTCAGCAATGTGTCCCTTTCAAGAAAAGCATCTAATTTTTGTACAAACAGTTTTTCAAGCACCTTGGAGAATTGTGAAAGCAAAGACACTGGTCTATAGTTAGTAAAACTGTGTTTATCTCCCGTTTTAAAAAGGGAAATAACCTTTACTGTTTTCATTCTGTCTGGAAAAATACCTGTACGAAAAGAAAGATTGAAAATATAGCTTATAGCTTATAGCTTAATGTAACTCAATTTCCCCTCGGGGATAAATAAAGTATTCTGATTCTGATTCTGATTGATAGAGGTTTGATTATACAGTCAACAATAGTCTTTTTCACTATAATCGTGTCGATCCCATCACTGTCAGCTGATGGCTTGGTTTTGGATTTTGCTACAATGGATCTAATTTCATTTTCACTCACCTCTACATAGACTGTACCACTTTACTTCCCCCATTCTGGCCACCTTCTACTTGCTCATCATTGTGTTTTTTTAATGTAATTTGTAAGATTAGGCCCAACATGAACCAAAAAGGAATTAAATTCATTTACCACTTCATTCATGTTTTTTTTATAACCATATTATTGTCATTGATGAAATGATTGGGCAGATCTCTAAACACAGAGTTATTTCCGATTACATTGTTTAATATTTTCGTCCATAGGGTTAGTGGTTGTGTCAGGAAGGGCATCCGATGTAAAATTTTGCCAGATCATTATGCGGATTGACAAGACCGCCATCGGTGTTGTGCCCTCACAGGGTACCGATGGAAACTGTCGATTCCGCTGTGGTGACCCCTGGGAAACAGGGAACAAGCCGAAAGAAGAAGACATTGTTTAATATTTTCCAAGTACCTTTAATGTTATTTTGATTTTCTTTTAACATTTTATTATGACATTCTTTCTTGGCTTGTCTCAATATCATTGTCAACTTGTTGTAAACCTTGTATTGTTTTTCAGTTGTCTTTGTTCTAAATTTTATGAAGTCTCAGTAAAGTTTATTTTTCTTTTTGCATGCATTTTGTAAGCCCTTTGTTATCCAAGGTTTTTTTTTATTATAGGTACATTTATGTTTGCATGGCATTATTGGACAATCTGAATCATACAGTGATGGGTAGCTCTTCAGAAATATCTCATATGAAGCATTTGCCTCTTCTACATACACCCCTTTCCACTCTTCTTTTAAGGGGTCATTCCCAAATGTGTCTATTGGTTCATCGGTTCTTACCCTTACATATCTATAGTAATGTTCCTCCTTATTTCTCTTTATTTGACAATCATATGTTAGAAATACAGGTAAATGGTCGCTTATGTCGTTTATTATTAGGCCACTTTTAACATTGTTCTCCATAATATTTACAAAAATATTGTCAATTAATGTTGCACAACTCGAGGTTATTGTACTGGGCTTGGTAATCAATGGGTGTAGCCCTCTGCTATATGATGCATCCAACAAATCTTTAAATTTATTTCTGAGTTTTCCCTTTTCTCCCACTCGCTCCCTATTTTAGTTCGAACACCCACCCTAGTACTGCATTCGTTCGCCAACTCCCCGGCCGGTAGTCTCGAAGGAGACGCCTCGCCACTTTCATGGCAAGGCGAATCCAGGCCGAATCACTGCTTTTTCCGACACACAGAGACGCATTCATGTGACGAACACAAGCCGACTCCGCCCCCCTCCCGAAGACAGCGTTGCCAATCATTGCTGCTTCATCGAGTCCGGCCGTAGTCGGATCTGACGAGACCGAGGCGCGAACCCCGGTCCCCAATGGGCAACTGCATCGACACAACGCCGATGCTTAGACCGCTACACCACCACGGTGTCCGAAAAATCTGATGTCGATTTAAGTTTACATACATTTAGGTCATTAAGGTCAATATTGAAATCCCTACAGATTATAATTTTTTTACTTTCACTTAGCCTAGTCATTAATTATTTCATAGTGTAACGTGCATGGATAAGTAGACACGTTGTTCCTTGACTAACGGGTCGGACCCTTTAGTCGACTAGTTAATGTTGTCGCTTGGGGAGTGGGAGACACGGGTTCGCGTCCCGGCTGTGGCGACGGTTCCCGGACTGCCCCCCAATTCGCTACATTGGTGTCAGAAGTGGGATGGTGAGACCGTGAGGTCATCGGAAGCGTGTGCGCCGAGGCGTGGGGAGCTGATATGCTGAAGCGCGGGGACGCGCTTCCCGAAGGGGGGGTAGTGTAACGTGCATGGATAAGTAGACACGTTGGTCCTTGACTAACGGGTCGGACTCTTTAGTCGACGGGTTAACTTTGTCGCTTGCGGAGTGGGAGATACGGGTTCGCGTCCCGGCTGTGGCGAGGGTTTCCAGGACTGCCCCCCGAATTCGCTACAATACTATCTTTAAACGTTTCTACAGTTGATCCTGGTGTTCTGCATACACAAGTGACAACGATATTTCGGTAACACTTTAGTATGGGGAACGTAGTCACCATTAATTAGGTGATTATTAGCATGCAAATTAGCAACATATTGGCTCTTAATTGGTCATTATTACGTACTCATTAATGCCTTATTCTGCATGGCCTTATCATACAACCAGTAAGCCATTAACTATGAGTTTTCCCTCTATAACCTCAGCATTATTGCTTTTAGTAGTACCATCTCAATATGCTTTGCTTAGTATGGACTTTATAAGGTGGTAGTACCACAAGAAGAGTTATTCTCCCTTACTAACACTTAATGAATATGGTCTGTTCTTACATAACAAAACACAAAACTACAAGTGTTAATAGTGTTAAATTACTGTAAATTAAGTTTTTGTTACTTAGAATATGTTCCCCATACTAAAGTGACATCATGATCATTACTAATTCACTAGTAATTACGTTTTTTTTATGTTCCCCATACTAAAGTGTTACCGATATTTCTCATCCTTTCCATTTCAGTTTCCACAGTTATGCAGCATTCCATTAAATCATCGATGACAGTTGTCATGTATTCAACTGGTCTACATTTCAAGTCACGGTGTCCACATACAGGGCCACACACCCCTGCTCTCTATACAGGGCCACACCCCCTCCCTTCTTGTTGACTCTATAACCCTCAATAAGAAAATCAATATATTTCTCTTGATTTAACCATGTCTCAGATAAGGCTATCAACTTAAATTTACTTTTAACTGTTTTCAAATAATCATTGATCTTAGTGAAGTTTGCATAAAGACTTCGACAGTTGAAATGTATTAACGAAAATGTATTATTCAGTTCAGCATCGTCATTAAATTGATCCTCAGAATTTACAAGTGTGATTGATAGAATTAAACACATGGCTCTCCGGATCGACATCATATTCAAAATCATGCATTTTATGCTCAGAGTAGTCAGCTCTTGAAAAGATTTGACATCCGAGTGGCTCAGTCATTAGTTTGTTTCAAAATAAATGTATGTCCCTGCAGGGGACACACTCCTTGGCCTAGACAATAAACTCTGTTTTGGAAACCCATCCATACCTTTTCAGTCCTTTACTCTTTCGTGCCGATCTAGAGAATCCAGTAGTGTCTTTACTTCTGACATCAGCTCACTTGCTGGCGCTCTCCGGCTCCTGGAGAGCGCCAGCGGACATCTGCCAGCCCGTAGCCTGCAGCGTGGACCCCAAGTCTGGCTCACCAGCTGGAATCTCCATGTTAACACCATATTCAAGTAGACCCTCTGCCGCAGCCGGGGGGTTGTCAAACACCTTGATTTTTCCATCCTTCTCGAATATTTTCAGACTCGCAGGAAAAAGTACACAAGACTTTATCTTTCTTTCCTGACGTTGTTTTCTTACTTGTCTGTGTTTTGCACGCCCCATAAAACACTTGGGAAGTGAAGTCTTCATCAAAGAATATCCTGTTATCGTTCACCCGAATCTCCTTCTTTGCCCAGGCAGCCTAAAGCACCCTTTGCCTCATGTTGTAGCTTTGGAAGCGAACTATTATTGACCTGGGACATTCGTTGTGCCCAGTCTTTGGCCCCGCTGCCCGGTGTGCTCTTTCAATGCACATTTCACCGTTAACATCCAGTTTCTCCCGTATCAGACTTTCCACGAACTCAACCATGTTACTTCCCTCACATTTTTCAGGCACCGAATAAATCCTCAGATTGTTCCTTCAGGCATGGCCTTCAAGATCCCCACATTTTGCTTCCAATTGTCTGTGTATGGCTTTGGATAAGCACTTTGGTCATACTGATTTCGCGGTCCTCATTTTTCCGCAATTCTTAATTCTGCTCCATCCATCCTTTTTTTCAGCTCTCCAATGTCTTCTTTTAATCACTTATTTCCTTCTTCAACGCTTCAAAGTTCCCAGCAGTTTCCATGCGGAACTCCGATCTCATGCAGCACTTTAGCGAGTCCCAAGACGCCTTCCGCACCCCCACCAGACTGAGTTTCCCCAGGTGGATTGTTTGCGCCGAGTCCCGTTTGTATCCGTCTTTCTCTCTGCTTCGATATTTCTGTCGACTTTTGCGGCTAAAAAAAAGGCGCTGTTAAAAAGCCTTGCAATAGCTGATAAGCTTTTTTGATGCAATCTCAACTTCCAGAAATGTTCTAAGATTTGGAGATTGTTTGTAGCGCTTGGTTATCTCTCAGTACCTATTGGCAGTCATCTTGATCAATTTAACTATAGTAATTGTTATAGAAAGTTAAATGAGCAGAACTGACAGGTGGGTGACCAAAAAAAAAACCGGAGTACCAGTTAAATTGAACAAAGTGAATGTATTTCAGTAAACCAATATTCAATAACTTGAACAATATAAAACAGATTTCACGCACTGTATATACAAATAATTGCTATTTAAAAGATTCACATTTTATTCTCAAGATAGTATACAACTCATTTCATCATCATTGAACAGAATGAAATGAAATGCACATCCTTCCCTGCTCGGTCCCTCTGTCTAGCCAATCGGTACAAGTCCTTTTCTCCTTAGTGTCTAACCTCTCATACAACTCACCATACGCCTTTTCCTTTGACTTCGCCACCTTTCTCTTTGCTTTACGCCGCATCTCCTTGTACTCCTGTCTACTTTCTTCATCTCTCTGACTATCCCACTTCTTTGCTAACCGCTTTCTCTGTATACTTTGCTGTACTTCCTCATTCAGAATCAGCATCATTAGAATCAGAATCAAAATACGTTATTTATCCCCGAGGGAAAATTGGGTAATTCCACCACCAAGTCTCATTGTCTTTCTTCCTCTGTCCAGATGAGACACCAAGTACCTTCCTAGCTGTCTCCGTCCTTATTTCTGCAGTGCTTGCTAGCCATCCGGCACATCTTCACTATCATCTAGTGCCTGTCTTAACTCCTCCCTTAACTCCACACAACAGTCTTCCTTCTTCAACGTCCACCATTTGAACCTTGGCTCTCCCTCCACTCTCTTCTTGTTCTTGGTCTCCAAAGTCATTCTACAGACCACCATCCGATGCTGCCTAGCTACGTTCTCCCCTGTCACCAATCCCTTTCAGATCGTGCCTGTTACATAACACACAGTCAACCTGGGTGCACTTTCCTCCACTCTTATACATCACTGTTTTCCTCCCTCGTCTTGAAACTTGTATTCACCACAGCCATTTTCATCCTTTTCGCAAAATCCACCACCATCTGTCCTTCCACATTTCTCTCCTTGACACCATATCTACCCATCACCTCTGTTCCCTACACCAACATGCCCATTGAAGTCTGCTCCAATCACCACTCTCTCTCCCCCTTGGGTACACTCTCCACCACTTCATCCAACTTGCTCCAGAATTCTTATTTCTCTTCCATCTCATACTCAACTTGCGGGGCGTATGCGCTGATAACATTCACCAATACACCTTCGATTTCCATTTCATACTCATCACTCTGTCCGACACACTCTTCACCTCCAGCGCACTCTTGACATACTCTTCCTTCAGAATGACCCCTACCCCATTTTTTCCTCCCTCTGATACCATACTTTCCAGTTTGTCTATTAATGTGATCAATAGTGTCAAAAGCTGTTTATAGATCGACAAATATTCCCACAACGAACTTTTTTTCCGTCTATACAATTAGTTACTTCTTCAGTTAATTCAATGAGTGCCAGAGAAACCCTCACTCGCTATCGGTCAGCTGATTGTGCGTCTCAATGCATTTGTCTAGTCTAGCAGCAAATAGTTTTTTTCCAATATTATCGTGACAGTAATGAAATCCGTCTGTAGTTTGTAAATGGGTGTCTATCTCCAGTGTTATATAAGTGTATCACTTTTGCGCACTTTTGTTGGCTAACTACTATTTAACATGAGTTTGAAAATGATTGATTAATTTGTGAACACAGCCATATCCCCAGTTATAAAATGGTGTGCACACTTGTGCAACCAGGTTATTGTAAGTTTTGCCCCCCTCCCCTCTAAAAATGTTCAGATTGTTTTTCACGTTATTTTTATAGGTTGCAATTTAAAAATGAAAAAAACCAAGTGGGAAAAGTTCTGATATCATTTATCTTGGTTTCAGTTTTTATATCACAAAAACCTGCCATTTTAACAGGGGTGTGTAGACTTTTTATATTCACTGTACATATAACATATTTACATGATATGAAAATAAACTATTCATTTATGTTGTGCATGTAACCCTTCTGTAGAGTAAGTACACCTCATAACTAGGTTCGTAGGAGCAGTGGGAATCTGAACTGTGAAATAGAAGCTGGACACTGAGTTAGAAAAAAGTAGAGAATATTGAGTTATATTTTAGTTCAATATAAAAGATGAATGAAACATTAGTTTCAGAACAACATACAAATAACAGTTGTCTTAACAACAATGCTCTAAATCCTCAATGACCCGGGTCCTAAACAATAAAACCTTTTTAAATTCAAGAAAATACAAATAAAACTGTGTGTGTATTTGTGTCCTACCACACCGGAGAGTGTGGCAGATGAAAGATCAGTGTGTGTCTCTTCTTTCTTTCTGTGTGTTTCTCCTGGTCCTTGGGTGGCTCGCCAGTTCCTAATCAGGAACACTTGATCAATCAATCAAGACAGTCAAAAGACCCAACCTGTATTATTTAAACAGGGCTTAGTTATTTGCTACAACAAAACTAGTTATAGCTCAATCAACTCCAATATCAACATACTGTACAGTAATTAATTATGACTGTAATATAATTAATAATTGGATATAAACATATCTGTATACATATACTGCAATGCTGCTGTATACTACCAAATAACACGACATTAAAGCTTAACCTGCTTTAAACACAGTGCTATCATTAAATTTGCATAGAACACGTATTTTCATACAATACATATGTTGGATAAAACACCCAAACATAACTACAGTCAGTTAGACTTGCGGTAGCCTAAACCTCCCACACCTAGCCTATTTTCCAGACAATGGCTCCACTAACACTGGTGAAGTGCCAGCTATATTTTAACTATATATCTTAAAAAAGATTGAATATGGTTTCATCTGAATATACCATACATCAATTATATCAGGTCGACATGCAAAATGAACAAAGTAAAACACAAATTATTTCAAGAAAAAACGTTATCATCCCCCTTTCACATCTCTGCTAAAAACCACCATCCCCCATTCACGAGAGCTAGCCAGCTAGACTAGACTAGAGCAAGCAGTAACGTTCACTCACCAAGACAAATCTGATACACAACGTGCATCAAATGATTCACATGACATTTCGCGGAGAATACTGATGATATCTAGCAGATGGCGTAGTTTTTTTTCTATTATTTTAAGAGATAGATACATTTTTCGAAGTCAAATATGACTCTAGCGTGGGGATACTTCTGGATTATTTTCCTGGAAAAGAACAAACTCTGTCACAGCACAGGAAGCAAAGATGTGCGTTCTCAAATGGGGCGGGGCTTCCCCAATAAACACATCTCTCATTGGTCCTAAGACCTGCTCTCTTTATAATACTCAAACAAACATTATTAACCCTTTCTTTGACTGGGTTACACGCAGTATTTGTTATGTATGATTTACTTGTTTGTGAGAATACAATCAAATGAAATGGAAATAGGAAGACTAACCCATTTGGTGGCTGTGTGAGTGACCTCTAGCCGTTTGTTTCTATGTATTCACTGCTGTCAGCATTTTGAAACTGTAAAAGAACTGAAAAGAGCCAAATAAAATCTATATGTTCATTAACAAACATGAATAAAAGCAGCTAAATGTTTTAAACGGTCTTCTGATCCAGAGCTTCTTATTGTGCAAGTTAGGTGAAACTCTCCAAACCTCTTAGAATTAATATATCAGCCAGTTCCGCAACACCAGATCTTTCAATATGCCAAAACATTAAAAACACTGACAGGTAAGTGATTAACATTGATTTTGTCGTTACAATGGCAACTGTCAAGGGGTGGGATATATTAGGCAGCAAGTGAACAGTCAGTTCTTGAAGTTGATGTGTTGGGAGCAGGAAAAATGGGCAAGCGTAAGGATGTGTACGACTTTGACAAGGGGCAAATTGTGATGGGTAGAGGACTGGTTCAGAGTGTCTCCAAAAATGACAGGTCTTGTGGGGTCTTCCCAGTATGCAAGTGGTCAGCACCTACCAAAAGTGATTCAAGAAAGGACAACCAGTGAACCAGTGACAGGGACATGGGTGTCCAAGGCTCATTTATGCATGTGGGGAGTGAAGGCTAGCCTATCTGGTCTGATCCCACAGAAGAGCTTCTGTAGCTCAAATTGCTGAAAAAGTTAAAGCTGGCTATGATAGACAGGTGTCAGAACACACAGTGCATTGCAGCTTACTGCATATGGGGCTGCGTAGCTGCAGACTGGTCAGTGTCCATGATGGCCCCTATCCACCATCGACAGCGCCTACAATGGAAACTTGAGCTTCAGAACTGGACCATGGAGCAATGGAAGAAGGTGGCCTGGTCTGGTGAATCACATTTTCTTTGACATCCTGTGGATGGCCGGGTGTGTGTGCATCGTTTACCTGGAGAACAGAAGGCACCAGGATGCACCATGGGAAGAAGGCAAGCCAGCAGTCAGTGTGATGTTCTGTGCAATGTTCTGCTGGGAAACCTTGGGTCCTGGCATTCATGCAGATGTTACTTTAACATGTGCCAGTTGCAGACCAAGTACACCCCTTCATGGCAACGGTATTCCCTGATGGGACTGGTCTCAGGTGGTTTTAATGTTTTAGCTGATCTGTGTATCTGTTATGTTTTAGAGCAGATACTTAAATTGTTTTCTATCAGATACAGAGAAGTATTATGAAACAATTCCAGGACTCCCACATTATTCCTCTCTCCATTGTTTGAAGAAAAACTTGAACTTGTTTATTGACGAGTATGTGTCAATCAGATGAATCAGTTGCAATGCTTTCCTGTGGCAACTTTTGTTTTTGTTATTTTTTCTTGGATTATGTTCTAATTTTCTCTTCTATTTTTCTATTGTTTTATACAATTTGTTAGTTGTGTGTGTGTGTGTGTGTGTGTGTGTGTGTGTGTGTGTGTGTGTGTGTGTGTGTGTGTGTGTGTGTGTGTGTGTGTGTGTGTGTGCGTGTGTGTGTTTAAATAATTTTCACTTGTATTTTCTTGCCTATCGTTTAGATACCTTTGACAACCATGATAATCTGACAAGCTCCCTCGGTTTGTTTTTGTTTTTTTGTTTTCTATACAGCTTGTACGTATTGGCTTATTTCGTTTTTATGCTTGTCTTGGCTACTGTCACTTTTATGTATTGCACAAATAAACTATACGTAGTTATTTGGGGCTGAAATAAAGCGTGGTTGTTTCCAACCGAAGACATTTTGAAGGTAATTGTTTTTGTGATCTTTATAACCTACAGGTCAAGGAATATTGAGGAGTCAAGTTGACAGAGCCGACCCGGGTCGCCGCTGGCCCTCCACATCAGCACATGACAGCAACGGGAATACAGTAATGTATTCAGCAGGCGGTTTTCAGTGTAATGAGGCTGTCAGCTCAGGCTGACAGCTGACGGCCGGGACAGGTGACGCACGCCGCGGCTTTGGCGATGTGACTGTGATTGCCCTGACTTTCATGTAGTGAAAGCAGGTCATATTGTCCAATATTCAGTCTTAAAATATTGCTTTCTTGAAAGCAAATTGTCGATGGAAATAGAGACATATCATTTTACTTGTCTCCATTATAGTTTCAAAATTATTATTATTACTTTTTTTTTTTAGGGTAACCGAAATTATTTTCTCAGTCAACACCTTGATATATGACCGATCTTTTCCATGGTAGTAATAGTAGTTTTTTCTTACTTGGTACCGTTTTTCTCAATTGCTTAAATATAATCCTATCTACATCCATGCGTCAAAAACCCCACGTCATTAACTCATTTGCCCATAACTATATAATTTCTGATTGCTTTCACACAAAATGCAAATGTAAAGAAAATTCGCAACCCTGTGAACAAGAATGTCATACAGTTGACATCACTGAAGACTTGCAATTCCAAAATAATGAAGCTTTCAGCTGAATTCCGTCACTCTCTCATATATATGCATATCTAGATATATCACAGAAAGTTTAATTAGTTCATCAGGACACAACGTTTGTTGGGAGAAACGACCGAAACCAACGACCAGTTTCATAGGCGTGGCAATTTGCATATGAAACCGATCATTGGTTTCGGTAATTTCTCCCAATAAACATTGTGTCCAGATGAACTTTCTGGGATTTATTTACCTGGATTATTGCGCATGCATCAAGATGTACATACATATATACTATGTTCCGGGCCCGGCGCCACGAGTGGGCGTGAGGGGGCAACGCCCCCTCAGTTGTAGTTTTAGCCCCCTCAGTTTACGTTTTATGGTTACTGGTTGTGAAATAAATTATTTGATTTTGAAAAAGTAGTCTTATGTTGTTATTTAGCCTTTCAGCAGATGCTATTGCACGATTAAATCAATGAATTTCAGTAAACCTAGGCATAACAGGGTGATAACCTACTGATGTACTATATAAAAAGATTTGCCCCCTCGCCATTTTTAACTGCCCCCTCGTTAACTTCATCCTGGCGCCGGGCCTGCTATGTTCACTGCACAAAGCCTTGCATGCAAAATACCGAAAACAACAATCACTACATGGACACTGTGATGTGGATGAAATGTTGTTGCCAAACAGAGAATGGATGACCAGTGAGATGCTACAGTCAAATTTAAGGCATCTGTACAGTATTTCCTGTTAAATTACAGCAGTCTGGAATCTTTACTGACAGTAAAACTAGACACAGCAGTCTATAGATTAATGACAGTAATGTGGTGATTGGCAGGTGTGAGTATGGTATCGATGCTGATACTTAGCATATTACCAGTCTTTTTACGCAGTGATAAAAGACATATCTCCATTTGGTGACACTGTTGACAAATCCGTTTGATTATGAAACAAGACTTTACATTTTTTCTATGTTTAGGGACTTTTGCAGGTGAAGTATAGTATTGCGCTAAACACCTTAACTGTTGTGGGGATTTCACTTATGGTTTTGAGAATGCAGATATTGTTTCAGGATTTGCATTTCCGTAAATAACTGAGGAAAAGCTATAAGAACGTCGATGTGGCAGCGTGAAGATGTGGTTTAGATGTAATTTTGGAAGAAAGGTAGATTTAGGAAGAGCTCTTCTGGCCAACGAGGAACACCTGAACGTAATAAACCTCTCTTTGGACGCACTCCCATTCTGTTACATATACGCTTGTCTATTTCAGTGTTATTTCAGATTAAATTGTCTCTAAAAAGGGAGTTATCGTAGTCCGCGGTGGTGTAGCGGTCTAAGCATCGGCGTTGTGTCGATGCAGTTGCCCACTGGGGACCGTGGTTCGCGCCTCGGTCTCGTCAGATCCGACTATGGCCGGACTCGATGAAGCAGCAATAATTGGCAACGCTGTCTTCGGGAGGGGCGGAGTCGGCTTGTGTTCGTCACGTGAATGCGTCCCTGTGTGTGTGTGGGAAAAAGCAGTGGTTCGGCCTGGATTCACCTTGTCACGAAAGTGGCGAGGCGTCTCCTTCGAGACTGCCGGCCAGCGAGACGCAGTTGGTGGACGCATGTAGTACGAGGATGGGTGTTTGAACTAAAATAGGGATCGATTGGCCACTAACTTGGGAGAAAAAGGGAAAAATCAGGAATACATTTAGAAGAAAATGGAGTTATTAAAGCCAGTCGACTACCGCTGAACAGGGAATCATCCGGATGACTGTTGGGCTTTGAAAGAGATGTCGCGTTCACTAGAAACTGACTTTGAGGGCCGTCCGGGTAGCGTAGCGCGGTCTATTCCGTTGCCTACCAACACGGGGATCGCCGGTTCGAATCCCCGTGTTACCTCCGGCGTGGTCGGGCGTCCTTACAGACACAATTGCCCGTGTCTGCGGGTGGAAAGCCGGATGTGGGTATGTGTCATGGTCGCTGCACTAGCGCCTCCTCTGGTCGGTCGGTGTTCCTGTTCCGGGGGGAGGGGGAAATAGCGTGATCCTCCCAGGCGATACATCCCCCTGGCGAAACTCCTCACTGTCCGGTGAAAAGAAGCGGCTGGCGACTCCACATGTATCAGAGGAGACATGTGACATGTGGTAGTCTGCAGTTCTCCCCCGGTCGGCAGAGGGGGTGGAGCAGAGATCGGGACGGCTCAGAAGAGTGGGGTAATTGGCCGGATACAATTAGGGAGAGAAAAAAAAGGGGGCGGGGGCCCTGACTGTGATATTGCTTCAGGTTCTGTCCTTCCAGTCAAAGGACCTGAACCTTGTCCCAATAACACTTTAAATCTCATTAATGTCAGCACTTACCGAAATAAAGGATATTGTTGTAACGTGTTAAGATGGACGGCTTTGGCAAATCGGGAGGTACTGTGAGCTTGTGTGTCACATATAAAATGCAAGCAGGCATATTGAGTCAAACCATGTGTTGTTGGTCTTACTGTTAGATATCAAGGAAAGGTGACATTTCTTTTGAGTCAACATTATGAACCGTGTAACGATGGCGACATCCTTATTCGACCTCATTATAACAGTACAAAAAAGAAAAAAGAAAACACATTTGCCCACATTCACATAGTCAGAAATACTGACTGACAAAGCGGGTCAAACCCAGGAGAACAAATGGCCACCACACAAAAGCTAATGTTCAGATTCACTTCATATTTTCTGTTCATGTTTCTGTTCTGTCTCTTCATATATTTTGTTATAAAGTCAGTGCAGGAAAAAAAAATCTTGGCCAACAGATTTTTTTACAGGTCGTCTTTGTGAGTTGTGAGGTTTTCATTAAGGCTACTTAGACGTGATGTATTGAGAGAGATGTGACCGCAGAGGAAGAATCTCTCCTCGCAGAAGGTTGTGTGAAGGTGAGCTGCCTGGGTTGATGCTGTATGAAGCGTACTGCTGCCACCACATGGCCGAGCCAGGGACACGCAGTGGAGATTTATGAAGCCTGGTGGATTTTAAGTCTTTTTGGTTCAAAGAGAATTGCTCAGTGTAGAACCCCTCAAATGTATTGTGTATTAATGCATTTGTATAATTTAAATGACATGTTCTGTACTGAGCCGGTTTGAAAGAGCAGTTAATCGTCGTTAGTTTGATAATGCAACCATAATAACAGGCAAGTCAAATTTGAAAGACTGTGTGTGTGTGTGTGTGTGTGTGTGTGTGTGTGTGTGTGTGTGTGTGTGTGTGTGTGTGTGTGTGTGTGTGTGTGTGTGTGTGTTCGGGGCGCGGGGAGGGGTCTAAAAAAATTAATGCTTATTTTTCAAACATATATTCATTCTATAGGGGGAAAACGTTTCCCCTTTCTGAAAAAAACAAAAAACAAAATCAAAATATCATACTATGTGTCTGTCTGTTCAGTCCATATTAGTGAATCCAATTCTGTACGTGTATCTGTCCCTTTGGGGCAGATATACGTACAGAATGGAAAGTTCACCTGGAGCAGCTCTGTTGACTATACAGTGCATCCAGAAAGTATTCACACCCCTTCACTTACCCCACATTTTGTTATGTTACAGCCTTATTCCAAAATGGATTAAATTCCCCTTTTCTCTCTCATCAATCTACACACAATACCCCATAATGACAAGGTGAAAAAGGTTTTGTAGATATTTTTGCAAATTTATTTTAAAAAAAAACTGAAATATTGCGTGTACATAAGTATTCACATCCTTTGCTATGACACTCAAAATTGAGCTCAGGTTCATCCTGTTTCAACTGATCATCCTTGAGATGTTTCTACATCTTGATTGGAGTCCACCTGTAGTAAATTCAACTGATTGGACATGATTTGGAAAGGCACACACCTGTCTATATAAGGTCCCACTGTTGACAGTGCATGTCAGAGCAGAAACCAAGCCATGAAGTCAAAGGAATTGTCTGTGGACCTCCGAGACAGGATTGTATTGAGGCACAGATCTGGGGAAGGGTACAAAAACATTTCTACAGCTTTGAAGGTTCCGAAGAGCACAGTGGTCTCTATCATTCGTAAATGGAAGACGTTTGGCTCCACCAGGACTCTTCCTAGAGCTGGCTGCCCAGCCAAACTGAGCAATCGGGGGAGATGGGCCTTGGTCAGGGAGGTGACCAAGAACCCAATGGTCACTCTGACAGAGCTCCAGCGTTCCTCTGTGGAGATGGAGAACCTTCCAGAAGGACAACCATCTCTGCAGCACTCCAGACGGAAGCCTCTGCTCAGTGAAAGGCACATGACAGCCCGCTTGGAGTTTGCCAGAAAGCACCTAAAGGACTCTCAGACCATGAGAAACAAGATTCTCTGGTCTGATGAAACCAAGATTGAACTCTTTGGCCTGAATGCCAAACGTCACATCTGGAGGAAACCAGGCACATCTCATCACCTTGCTAATACCATCCCTACTGTGGAACACGGTGGTGGCAGCATCATGCTGGGGGGATGTTTTTCAGCAGCAGGAACTGGGAGACTAGTCGGGATCGAGGGAAAGATGAATGGAGCAAAGTACAGAGAGATCCTTGATGAAAACCTGCTCCAGAGCATTCAGGACCTCAGACTGGGGCGAAGGTTTACCTTTCAACACGACAACGACCCTAAGCACACAGCCAAGACAACGAAGGAGTGGCTTCGGGACAAGTCTGTAAATGTCTTTGAGTGGCCCAGCCAGAGCCCTGACTTGAACTCCATTGAACATCTCTGGAAAGACCTGAAAATAGCTGTGCAGCGACTCTCCCCATCTAACCTTACAGAGCTCGAGAGGATCTGCAGAGAAGAATAGGAGAAATACCCCAAATATAGGTGTGCCGAGCTTTTAGCTTCATACTCAAGAAGACTTGAGGCTGTAATCGCTGCCGAGGGTGTCTCAACCAAGTATTGAGTAATGTACATGCAATATTTCAGTTTTTTATTTTTAATACATTTGCAAAAATTTCTACAAAACGTTTTCCGCTTCATCATTATGGGGTATTGGATGTAGATTGATGAGAAAAAAGGGAATTTAATCCATTTTGGAATAAGGCTGTAACATAACAAAATGTGGGGAAAGTGAATAGAAGGGGTGTGAATACTTTCCGGATGCACTGTAAATCTATAAATCTGGTTGTGGACATACAGCATTTATTTTGAGCTGCATTTTGTAGACTATGTATTGCTGATGACTGATATTGGCTGAAAGATTTTAGGACATCAACAGAAATTCCCTATGGGCGTTCTCGTTGGAATTTTGAACTCATTTCGAATAGAAACAGTAATACATTTACAGTTTATGGGTGTAGCATCAAAATGTATGGCGCAAAACTAGCTACTTCATGATTCAATAGCCTACTGATGACACAACTGAATGTTCATTTATAGAAATTTAACATTTCAAGAAAAGTGTATGATTATTGCTTGTGGAGTTTTTCATGTTAGTGGCATTTCCTTTTAACGCCAGATCTTTGCTTCAGGGCATTTTCCACAGCTCATATCACAACAAAATGAGGCCTTGTTCACAGGCGCTTGGGGAAAATGTTAGAAAGCATAAATATTTTTCTGCCTCCTTCTCATCATATCCACTTTGTTCGGCTGCAGACATAACCTGAACAGTTTAGAAGATTTATTTTTAGGGAAACTTTACATGTGAAGGTCAGTAATCAGTTTTGTCCACCCTTAAATTTCACAATTTCAGGCAACCAGTAATTGACCCAGAAATGGAACAATTATTCACATTATAACAACAATTCTGGACGATTTCTGCAGTTTGTTATTATCCAGTGTTACTCACCTTGATCATTTAATTTGCAAAGCGTTTCTCAAGCTTGTCTTTATGTATCTCTAGTCACAATGGACATCCTGAGTGGTGCTTCAGCCATCACACTGTGGGAGCAGAAAAGCTCTTTATAACCCACGGTGACAAGAACAACGTCACAGCAATTTCTGAACTTTCCTGGAAAAGGTCAGACACAAACAACCTTGTGACAAGGCAGAATAGAATATTGCCACATGCAAGCACAGCAATCCTCTGATCGTGGCAATTTGTGAGACGACGAACCCGAAATGGAAAAAAAAAAGTCATGGAGAACGTCACTGTGTTCACAGATAGGTTTGGGGGAAAAGACGGGGCTAGCTTCTTTGGCCTGTTTGGCAGTTCTCATGGGAAAAGTTTTTCCATGATAGCGTCGAGAGAACTGCCAGTTCTCATTTTCCGACAGCTCTCCAAACTGAGTCCCTCTCTCTACCTGGAGGTGTCATGACCCGCTCCAGATCCTAGGTCATGTTTTATGTGTTGTTCATATTTCCCAGTGTTTCCTGTTTTAGTTTGGTATTAATGTTTGTCTATTGTTTCAGATGTCTTTTCCTGTCAAGTTTCCCTTCTCTGTGATTACCCGTCTGGCCCTAATGTAGGGTGACCAGACGTCCTGGTTTGTGTGGGACGTCTGGTCACCCGGGGTTAAAGAGGCCTTAAAAGACTGCACTGTGCCTGGGGGGAGGGGGTTCCCCCAAATCAGTTGTTGTGCCTTCTGTGTGCCGTTCGCAGGTCATTCACTGGGCCCATACCTCTTCTCTCCTCTCATCCTGGAGTTAAACGCACCCTCTTCATCATCTGTCAATGCTGCTGGTGGCTGGCCATGAGAAAGGAAGAAGAGCAGTATTTGGCTGCCTGTTCCAGGAACAAGTTCTCTAAGCGTCCCTCTAAGGGTCTCCTGCGCCCTCTACCTGTGCCACACCACCCCTGGTCAGACATATCTGTGGACTTTGTTACTGGACTGCCTCTCTCAGAAGGTAATACCACCATCCTCACTGTGATCACTTCTCCAAATTAGTTCACTTTATTCCCCTGCCTAAGCTTCCCCTCGCCAAGGAAACGGTGGAGGTTATGTTGCACCATGTTTTCCATCTCCATGGTTTCCCCAGAAACATCCTGTCTGACCGGGGGCTGCAATTTGTGGCTCAATTTTGGAGGGCATTCTGTGACCTCATCGGCGCCACCATCCCCAGACTAACGGACAAACGGAGAGGTTAAATCAGGAGTTGGAGACCAGGCTATGGTGTTTGACCTCGCAGAACCCCTCTACATGGAGTAAGCATCTCATCTGGATTGAATACAAACATAATACGTTACCTTCTACCTCCTCTGGCCTGTCTCCCTTCCAGTGTGCCTATGCTTACCAACCTCCAGTGTTTCCATCCCTGGAGAAGGAGGTCTGCATTGGCCCTGGTGCGTTGCTGCTGGCAGACATGGACCAGGGCTTGCCGGATCCTGCTCAAGAGCTTGGCAGCATATAAGAAGGCTGCTGACTGGCATTGGACCCCAGCACCGTTCTACCAGAGCGGCCAGAAGGTCTGCCTCTTGATCTGACACCTCCCTCTGTGCACTGAGTTTTGGATTAATGTAGATGGGTTTCCCCGCAGCAACAGGCATCAAAGCACATATCTGTCTGTTTAGGATGTTTTATAGCAGCATGATGTGGATGTAACTAAAACATTTTGTGTACCACTGGTTTATTGCATCGGCTGCCATCCTTGATGTCACATAATATCACCCCATAGGGATTGAGGGAAAAAACCTGAAGGGTAGCAAGATTTATAATTTGTGGAGAAACATTTTAATGAGCAAAATATTTGTGGTTTCTGGGATTGGTGGATGATTTCTTGTGAAACAAGAAATATTTGCATGAATAAAATTAATATGCGGGACTTGGGTTTTAAGGGTAAAAAGCTTTGGGAGTTGAGAGCATCTGACAGAGATGAGTCATGAGTTCAGACTGGATGGTAGTGAAGAGTTACCAGATGGCTGGGAAACCACTGCAGAAATAGTGAGGGAGACAGCTAGGAAGGTACTTGGTATGTCATCAGGACAGAGGAAGGAAGACAAGGAGACTTGGTGGTGGAATGAGGAAGTACAGCAAAGTATAGAGGAAGAGGTTGGCAAAGAAGTGGGATAGTCAGAGAGCTGAAGAAAGTAGACAGGAGAAAAAGGAGATGCAGCATAACGCGAAGAGAGAGGTGGCAAAGGAAAAGATGTATGGTGAGTTGTATGAGAGGTTAGACACTAAGGAAGGAGAAAAGGACTTGTACCGATTGGCTAGACAGAGGGACCAAGCTGGGAAAGATGTGCAGCAGGTAAGGGCAAACAAGGATAGAGATGGAAATGTGCTGACAAGTGAGAGTGTATTGAGAAGGTGGACAGAGTAACATGAGGGGCTGATGAATGATGAAAATGAGAGAGAGAAGGTTGGATGATGTGGGGATAGTGAATCAGGAAGTGCAGTGAATTAGCAAGGAGGAAGTGAGGGCAGTTATGAAGAGGAAGAGTGGAAAGGCAATTGGTCCAGATGACATACTTGTGGAGGCATGGAGATGTTTAGGAGAGATGGCAGTGGAGTTAACTAGATTGTTTAACACAATCTTAGAGAGTGAGAGGATGCCTGAGGAGTGGAGAAGAAGTATACTGGTACTGATATTCAAGAATAAGGGCAATGTGCAGAACTGTAGCAACTACAGAGGTATAAAGTTGATCAGCCACTGCATGAAGGTATGGGAAAGAGTAACAGAAGCTAGGTTAAGAGGAGAGGTGACGAGCAGCAGAAGGGTTTCATGCCATGAAAGAGCACTACAGATGCAATGTTTGCTTTGAGAATGTTGATTGAGAAGTATAGAGAAGGCCAGAAGGAATTACATTTTGTCTTTTTGGATTTAGAGAAAGCATATTGCCAAGAGAGGAGGTGTGGTATTGCATGAGGAAGTCGGGAGTTGCAGAGAAGTATGTAAGAGTGATGCAGGATATATATGAGGGAAGTTTGACAGTGATGAGGTGTGCAGTTGGAAAGACAGATGGGTTCACGGTGGAGGGGGGAGTACATCAAGGATCGGCTCTGAGCCCTTTCTTGTTTGCAGTGGTGATGGACAGGTTAATGGACGAGATTAGGCAGGAGTCTCCGTGGACTATGATGTTTGCAGATGATATTGTGATCTGTAGTGAGAGTAGGTTGCAGGTTGATGAGAGCCTGGAGAGGTGGAAGTATGCACTGGAGAGAAGAGGAATGAAAGTCAGTAGGAGCAAGATGGAATACATATGTGTGAATGAGAGGGAGGACAGTAGAATGGTGAAGATGCAAGGAGTAGAGGTGACGAAGGCATATGAGTGCATATGAAGGCATATATACTTGGGGTCAACTGTACAAATTAACAGGGAGTGCAGAAGAGAGGTGAGGGAGAGGGTGCAGGCAGGGTGGAGTGGTTGGAGAAGAGTGTCAGGAGTGCTTTGCGACAGAAGGGTACCAGCAAGAGTTAAAGGGAAGGTTTACAAAATGGTTTCGAGACACCATCTTCAAACCATGTTATATGGTCTGGAGATGGTGGACTTGACAAAAAGACAGGAGGCAGAGCTGGAGGTGGCAGAGTTGAAGATGCCAAGATTTTTATTGGGAGTGAGGAGGAAGGACAGGATTAGGAACGTGTATATTAGAGGGACAGCTCAGATTGGACGGTTTGGAGACAAAGCAAGAGAGGTGAGATTGAGATGGTTTGGACATGTGCAGAGGAGAGATGCTGGGTATATTGGGAGAAGGATGATGAATATGGAGCTGCCAGGCAAGAGGAAAAGAGGAAGGTCAAAGAGGAGGTTTATGGATGTGGTGAGAGAGGACATGCAGGTGGCTGGTGTGACAGAGGACAACGCAGAGGACAGGAAGAGATGGAAACAGCTGATCCGATGTGGCGACCCCTAATGGGAGCAGCCGAAAGTAGTAGTAGTAGTAGTTGAGAGCATCTGTCTTAACGGATATTTTTGTCTTTTACAACCTGGGTCTTATCATAGCTTTTGCCATCATGCAAATCAGTTTGGATGTAATTTTGGTCACCAGCTTCATTGTAGAGATTTTGGACATGGGTTCACTCCTGGACTCTGCTTTACAACCACCTGTTATGGTACAATTGATCGCCAGTCTTAAACTTGTCCTTTAAATAACCAAAAACTCCCTTGTGCCTCAGTTAAACTGCATATTTGATTTCGCATTACCACCGACTTCTCTATTGCACTGCCCAGGTAGGCTATTGATGGCTACTACTAGCTATGGTAAGTATTGGCTGGTCATTCCTCCAAGTTGAACCATAAAGTAGACCACCACTGTCATCAACCATTGATAATACAGGACATTTCTGATAATTTTTAGCTTGGTTTTAATTTCCAAATATTTGGTCTAGCTAATTGGGTTACATTGGACTTGGTGAAACATGCCAGATGCTTGCGTTAAGTTGTCCCATAAGACCCATTTGAAAGGCTGAGTCCAGGGGTGATCCCACTTCCAAAATCTCCAAAATGATGTCGGTGAATGAAATGATATCTTAACTAAAATGCATGCAGGCAAAAGCTACAACAATATGACCCAGGTTGTGAAAAAACATAATTATCCTTTAATGTTGTGATTTTCATTTGTATTTTGTAGAGATCCTTTCACACTGCAAAAAACTCTCTCAATGATGTTCATCTGATACTATGTAACTTCAACGCTTACCTGCGCACACCTGATGGGCCTTCCATCTGAAAGACAACAGCATGTCCAGCTCAAAGGAGCGTTGATGCATCATTCATAATGGAGGTTCCATCAGCGTCAATAAACCATGCAGTCTGGTGGAGGCACCAGAAGCCTGGGACACACTGGAGACCCTAAACTGAAGAAGTCCGTGATCCCTGCCCCTAATATCATTAGTCTACCCTACGACCCCTGCTTCTAGCTATTTGTACTCGCTTCCAGCAGTGTGTGGGAGGTGCTGGATAAGAAAGCTCATTGACATGGTCATGAAAAGTGTGATTGATTGACAGGACCAAGTGGTCTCTGCTGCAGAGGGATTTCAAACTCATCCAGTCCGCCACTCCGACAGCTCCAGAGTGATTCATCTACTGTCCACATTCAGGACGCAGCACATGTCAAGTATCTCAACGACTCAGAGAAATAAAGCACCAGCCGATGAAGGTCACTGTCCAGATATGCAGGAAATACATGGCCAGGGATCAACAGCAATGTTCCAGCAAGCAAGTGGAGTCTACATGGAGGAAAATCCAGAAATGCCCGTCATAATTTTTTCGGCGGATTATGAGCACCTTGTGGCTGACATCTGCAAAGAGCTTGTGGCTGTCTTAATAGTTTCAGAGTCAAAAGAACACATTTCAGTCACAGTTACACTGCTTAAAGCTCTGTATTGATATCAATTACCCAGAGACCTGAGAATTTAATCTAAGCCATTTTTTTTAATTTGTTAAGATTACTCGAGGCTCCACATTATGCATCCTATGTGATGTTAATTGCATTCCAACAGCAAAAAGGCATACAAGAGATCTAATTTATTCAATTTATTAACTTGTATCCAGACACTCAAATCCGATCAGCCCATCACTACTAATGCTGTTTCATGCCATTAAAATTCATTGAGCTGTAACAGAGACTGCCATCTAGGTTAATTCTGCTACCTGCAGATAGCTGTAGGTCAGCAAGTCGGAAACAGTCTGTTGTACAAAATTGAAGGGCAGTCATTAATTAAAACATGATCAACAATTGTGCAATGCAATAAAAGTTCCTCTCAAACATGAATAGCATCATCTTTGAGAAAAGTAACAAGACACCAGGAAGAATTTGTTAATAACACTACATATATCTAAAAAGACCACCACTGATTAACAGCTGACCAATTTGTGACATGGTCCAGAGCAAAAATTAATGTAAGCAGACCTACGTTGAACTGTACAATTGTTCAGAGTCCCTAACACTTTCGTGATGACCATACACTCTGTAAGCTGTAATAGATGAGAAATAAGACAACATTGTACCCGATGACAACAGATTTTCAGAGTTGTGATAAGCATAGTCAAATCTTGTTTGTGTGCTCTCCAAACTAAACTCTAAAGAGAATTGCCCTATCTGATGTAGACTGTTTACCTGAACAGCAACAGATGATGGATTAACAAAGGCAAAGGTCTAACATAGGATGTGTCTTATGTAGAAGTCTTTGCAAGACATTTAAAACCATCCATCCATTATCAGAACCGCTTATCCTGCTCTCAGGGTCGCGGGGCCATTTAAAACAAAAAACAAAACAAAAACAAAAACCGGATGCTATACATTCAACAGTCTCAAGGTTCTCTATTGATTATTTATTTAATCAACCCCACATTAGTTTGAGCCATCACCCAGTTAAAGAGGCCATATCATGCTCATTCCCGCTCTATATTTTTTTTCTGGGGCTACACTAGAGTAGCTTTGCAGGATTCACAGCTCAAAAAAAAAATCCTTATTGATCTTAAACTGGCCCTTTATGCAGCCCCTCAGCTCATCCTGTCTGAAATAAGCCATTTTAGCTTGTTTTAGCTGTCTCTTTAAGGCCTCCCTCCCTAAGAGCCCACTAATTTCTTCTGATTGGCAAACTTCCAGAAGCCTGCCAAGGGCTAGCGCCATAGAAATTGCATGACAGTAGAAAAGACATTGAACTGTTTGCTGTGGTCATTTGAGTAGCTCACCAGAACAAAATGATTGTTGTTGTCATGGTGACAACATACATCAGTAAATGTTTGTACTACTCATTTGGTCGTTAGTGCAAAACATTGCCTACTTGGCCTCAGTGAATCCAGATGATTTGCTGCCAAGTCAGTTTATATGGAAGTTAACCCACTATAACGGTCAGTTCTTTGCAATAGCAGCGGTTCAAATGAACATGGCCACCGCTCTGACCATCCTGCTATGTTGCTATGTTGATTTGAACGGGAATGTTTGTTCTATTTTCATTCAATTTCTATGGGTAGCACATAGTTCGTGTGAGCACCGCCTCATCTTCTTGCCGGTGTTGAGGGCAGCCCAAACTAACTGCTAGGCAGGGATTATGAAAATGTTACATAGTGATGTAGTAACTAACAGAAGAAAATGCTGAACTGCAACTGGCCCAGAACGCTGTAGCCAGGCTCCTGACAGGTACCTGAAAGAGAGACCATATTGCCCACATACTAACCTCTCTCCACTGGCTGCCTGTGCAGTCCAGAATTGATGTTAAGGTTCTCCTGTTTGTTTATAAAGCCCTAAATTGGTTGGCCCCCTCTGATATCACAGACCTTTTAACCCTCTATTACACCTCCAGGGCCCTCAGGTCAGTTGACTTGGGACTCCTGGCTGTCCCGCGATCTAAACTTAAGCTCGGGGTGACTGCACCTTTGTGGTTGCAGCCCCTAGACTGTAGAACAGCTTTCCCCTCCCTATAAGATCTGCCCCCTCCATCGACTCTTTTACGTCCCGGCTCAAAACGTACTCTTGTTCCCTAACGTTTGAATCCTCCTGATGTGGCTGATTTCTGGCTTGTGCCTATGTCCATGTGTTGTTTATTTGTGCCTATGAGCTATGTGCCTTGCTGTCTATGTTGGTGTTTCTTGCGTTTGTGTTTTAGCTACCTGCTCTGGTCTGTACAGCACTTTGGTCAACGTGGGTTGTTGTAAATGTGCTTTATAAATAAATTTAACTTGACTACAAACAAGGTGTTTTCTGTCAGAGAAAATATCTCCCTTTGGCATGAACTTTGGGCTTTGTAATTATGCAGGCATTTTACATGCACCTCCCAGCTTAAATAACACACTAAAGAAAAGGGAAAAAACCCAAAATCCATGATATGGCCTCTTTAAGAGTGTTGTGACTTAACACAGGAATTCAGATTTACAAGCAACCGAGTTTTGTGACAACAGCCATGACAATTTCCTGATAATGAAATTAAAAGTAAAAATCCTGTTGAGCCAGCTCTATGTTGGCCAGAGGTGTAATGGTGCTTTGAGTTCCAGCCAAACCACCTTAAAGATAAACAGGGTTTCTATTTTCCATTTGAAATGGTTTGTTCTCCAAACCTCGATTTCTTGACAGAATTTGAATATTATGATCTTTTTCCAGTGTGTTGTATGCAGATTATGGCTTGGCAATTTAATTGTCATATCACTTTTATGACATCATTCCTGGCAACATTTTTAACATTAATTGAAATGACGGGGTCAGCAACAAAGATGTGTCCCGATGTTTTATTTTTTGACGATAAATAGCTTCATACCCTATTGTTTTTTTTACCTTAGTGTATTTTCCAAAATGTTAAACACCGTGAAATTAGAAAATTCATTTTCAGGATCCATGTAGTAATAATGAGTAAAGATGCCCCCATATACAGCAGATGCAAGGAAGCAGGGCTTCTTGGAATTAACAGAACCACCAGGCACGCTATAACTAGACCAGTTCGGTTTCTTTTGGTTGGGAGAACTCAACCCACAGACAGAGTAGCTTTACATAAGAGGCCAAATGAGATAACCTGATGAGAGGTATCACCTTCGCATCAGCAAATCACTGTTGGAACTCACACACACACAAAACATACACAATCACACATTCACTAGTTTCTTACTCTCATAAGGGGGTTAGTCTTCCAACTGATCAAAGATAAAATGTGTTTTAGGCCTTGTAGTGATACATGCATCCATTATACTGATATACAATTTAAAAAAATAAAAGTAAAAAAAAAAGAACCAAAAAGTATTAGAAACGCAGCTATACAGAGTCTTTAGCTATTTCCAGGGAGTGAGGTCATAGGTCAGGTCAGATGTCAGGGAGGTGAGGCACCCCATGTCCAGATGTTATTGAGTTGGTTGGGCGGGAAGGAGATGAAGGATGTGTGTTGGTGTGTGGGTTGGGGGTGGAGGTCAGACCAGGGAGGGTTGGGTTAGTTACTGCAGCAGGGGCGACTGGTGGGCTGGGCAGTCTCTGTCAGGTCTACGCCCCTGTTCCGCCCGCTGGGGGCACCAGCAGCCTGAGGCTCAGTCTTAGGCAACTTCTTTGCTGCAATGCAGGAGTGAACATATGAATAATGACTTCACCAAGATAAAAATATAAAAAAAGGTTTTCACTAAGGAGAGATGTAAAGTCTCCCCTCTCTCCGCTTAACCATATCTTTTGCTGTTGGACAGCTGCACTGGTGCTCAACGGCACCTCAACAACCATTACTGTGGACAGGAAGAGCAGCATATTCACCTTCTCAAGCACATTTGCAAAGTTCTACATCTCAATCTTTTAGGCCATAACTTTGAACTAACTTTGATGCATGCTCATGTGTGGGCATTAAATGACTGACACAATTGCACCTACCAATAGCCATGAATATCTCATTAACATTCATAGAGGTCTTGGCTGATGTCTCCATGAATAGCAAGCTGTTGTCATCGGCGTATGATTGTGCATCCTGTGAAAGTGAAACATGTATGTATGATCAGGTTTAGGCACCTCAGACTGGGTATTGTGGAAAAAGGTAGCAAGGAATAAGGGAAGGTTTTGTCTTGTGGTGATATAACCACATAAGTTTAATTTAATTTGAGTTCATTTTAGCTTGAGTTTAATTTAAGACAACCATTTCTATTTAATGACCATAAGCATTTAAAGACAGACTTGATTTTACATTAGTAACTCATGGACGGTAAGATAAATCTGGCTGAATAAAAAAAAAAAAAAAAAAAAATCCATAAATATTTGTTAGCAAAATTATTATTTCAATTTGAGGTTTTTCCTTTTTAACATGTCTGTAATTCATCTATTCCCTTTCATTTCCAGTGAATTTTCTTCTTCTTCTTTTTTGTTTCCAATCACATTCATGGATCAATAATAAGCCAAAAAAAAAAAAAAAAAAAAAGCACAAACCTGAAAGTCCAATGCTCTCTTATTTGCAAGGTCGGCCTTGTTCCCAGCCAGCGCTATTACAATATTTGGACTGGCTTGCCTCTGAAGCTCTTTAACCCAATTCTTCGCCCGGACAAAGGACTCCTGGCGAACAGAAAGGAAAGGAAGATGAAGTGACTTACTGGGTCACAAAACAATGAGGTCGGTCCATGTGGTGGAAAACCATGGTACTCTTCTCCTTTTGACACAAGTCTGACATCAAGTCCCATCCTAACATTGTATTGGATATGACAGCCCAATGTAACAGTGCCTGGCTGAAAGCTCCATTATGTATGAAAAGCTATAGCATATCATATTACTGTGTATAAGTGTAGTGATCCACACAAATACAATGTTAATGAATGTTGAATATGAGCAAGGCTCAGCATTTTCGGTTTTTATTTTTAAAAAAAATCCGTGAATTTATCGGTGTTTAAACCGATCTGCTCCTTTTATTTAAATGTATTCCTGATTTTTCCCTTTTTCTCCCAAGTTAGTGGCCAATCGACCCCAATTTTAGTTCAAACACCCATCCTCGTACTACAGGCGTTCGCCAACTGCGTCTCTCCGGCCAGCAGTCTCGAAGGAGACGACTCCCCACTTCTGTGACAAGGTGAATCCAGGCCGAACCACTGCTTTTTCCGACACACACGGAGACGCATTCACGTGGCGAACACAAGCCGATTCCGCCCCCCTCCCGAAGACAGCGTTGCCAATTATTGCTGCTTCATCGAGTCTGGCCATAGTCGGATCTGACGAGACCGGGGTGCGAACCCCAGTCCCCAGTGGGCAACTGCATCGACACAAAGCCGATGCTTAGACTGCTACACCACTGCGGACCCAATCAGTTGAAACCGATATGCTCCTTTAAAAAAAATCCGGGTATTTTTCGGTGAAAGTCGGTAAAAACCGAAAATGCTGCGCCTTGAATATGAGCTACATGCTGTTCTTTGTACTTGGAGGAATTGGGGCTGTAAAATGCATTATTCATTACATGCCTTTCTTTCTTCATGAATATCTCTTAAAGAGGTATGTATCCGATTAAATGACTTTACAGTGATATTGTTATATTAGACACAGAAAGCTTAATGCAGCTTATGGGCTAGGGTTAACCCTAACCCTTATCAGCATCCACTGTACTGGATTTGGACACTGTGCTCTGCTGTTTACAACAAAAGTTTGAGTGTCAGCGAGCCAGAGGCATTCATCAACTTGCGTGATCTACTATTATTACTTTTGGCTGCTCCCGTTAGGGGTCACCACAGCAATCATCCGTATCCATCTCTTCCTGTCCTCCGCATCTTCCTGTCACGCCAGCAACCTGCATGTCCTCTCTCACCACATCCATAAACCTCCTCGTTGGCCTTCCTCTTTTCCTCTTCCCTGATATCTCCATATTCAGCATCTTTCTCCCAATATACCCAGCATCTCTCGCTACGCACATGTCCAAACCATCTCAATCTTGCCTCTCTTGCTTTGTCTCCAAACCGTCCAACCTGAGCTGTCCCTCTACTATACTCATTCCTAATCATGTCCTTCTTCGTCACTCCCAATGAAAATCTTAGCATCTTCAACTCTGCCATCTTTAGCTCTGCCTTGTCTTTTCATCAGTGCCACTGTCTCCAAACCATATAACATAGCTGGTCTCACTACCATCTTGTAAACCTTCCCTTGAACTCTTGCTGGTACCCTTCTGTCGCAAATCACCCCTGACACTCTTCTCCACCCACTCCACCCTGCCTGCACACTCTTCTTCACCTCTCTTCCACATTCCCCGTTACTTTAAACAGCTGACCCCAAGTATTTAAACTCATATGCCTTCATCACCTCTACTCCTTGCATCCTCAGCATTCTGCTATCTTCCCTCTCGTTCACACATATGTATTCCTTCTTGCGCCTACTGACATTAATTCCTCTTCTCTCCAGTGCATACCTCCACTTCTCCAGGCTCTCCTCAACCTGCACCCCACTCTCGCTACAGATCACAATGTCATCTGCGAACATTTGATACCTCCCACAAATAAACATTGCAAAAGGGTATGCCTCTGAGAAGAGTGAACATTTTGGCGATGAGCAAAAATTCACCTGCAACTGTCAAAATACCAAACAGTGGCTCTGATGCACTTTTTCCCTCTGATTCACACCAGTATCCTCATGTGACTATCAATCAATCAATCAAGTTGCATATGTTAACTGCTTCAAGTTAAGCAACAGTATGTTAAACCAAAGCTATTTAGCTTATGTTTGGAAGATGCACACATTAACATTCTCAAAAAAATAAAAGCACCAACACTAAATGAAAGCAAGGTTTGATCAATAAGACCATGTCGGCAAAAATGCTGCTTTCTAAATTTAAGTTTATAGAGCTGCAGTTTGGAAATACATTAACCCTTTGAACTTGTTCTCCAAACTGTCCTTTATTCAGCAACTGGACTGAAACCGGTTAGAAACACTTTAAACAACTTTACAACAATGAAATGAGCCATACAATGTATTTCAGTATTATTCATATTGTTGGATTGAACCAAAGGACAAGTCTACAAACTTTTGGCTGGCTTTGTGAAGGGGAGGTGTTAGCACTAATGCTGATATTCTACCTAAACAATGTCATTGCAGTGATGCCCCACCAGAAGCATCACTAATATCATCATGTAGAGGACACAGTGACCAGTCCCCCCCCTACCTCATTAGTGATGTCGTAGACCACAATGGCTGCCTGGGCACCTCTGTAGTACATGGGAGCCAGACTGTGGTAACGCTCCTGACCAGCTGTGTCCCAGATCTCGAATTTGACTGTCGTGTCATCCAAACATACTGTCTGAGTCAGGAAGGCAGCTGCATAAAGAAAAGAGTAAAGTAGATGAATTGGTCTCCACCACATCAAATGTGTTACCATGTATGTAATCACTTCAGTCGGAAATCATAAATCTAGAAAATGTGATTAAACAGTGGAATTTCCATTGAAAGATGATTTTAATACAGTGTAAGTGACTAAGAAACCTGACAACAGAAAGGGAAATCAAAACTTGTTTGATTTTTCAGTTATCTGTTGCTCCCATACAAGCACCGCATTTCCTGGATAAATTGCTGTTTTTTTTTAGTTTTTTTTTTACTAATCTGGCTGGTCCTGCGACTTACATTCCAAAGCAACTTAAAGAATGTAATTTTGTCGCACTGTTTAATCTTGTGACTCAAATGAAAATACTGTACTAGAGGACTGCATTGGTATCCCGCGGATCTCAACGCAAATCTTGCGGGAGCAGGCAGTTTTAACTTTGCTGCGAATAGGAGTGGGCGGTCAAAAAATAAACTGTGGGTCCCAAGATTTAGCTAGCGCTAACCAGAAGGATGGAGTCAACAAATGAAGTTGAAAAGAAGATCAAAGCAGGTCATTACAATACAAAAGAAAAGCAAGGCAAGTCTGACATTTGGAAAATTTTCTCAGCTGTTACTGACAAATGTGCAAAAGTATTGATCTATAACTGGCACAATTTTGGCACCTCAGTTGAGGTGACATACCTGCTCTTTTCTGCCCGGTCAAAGTAAGCTCTCCTTCAAAGTTAAAGCACTTCTTCTGGTAAATACTAAACAAGATACTAGAAATGTGTTGCACTTTGCTGTAGAGACATTCAGCCACATGACCTTGTTGCCGGGAAAGGCTTTGTTGACATAGAATAGAAAGCCTTTATTATCATTGTACAGAATACAATGCTGATCAGTGCTTTAAAAGACACAGGGAAATGAAACAAAATAAAACAACCTCAGCAAAACAAACGACCACAGCCAACAACATATGTTCTAAAATAATAAGTAAAATAAATATATACAATGTAATTTTGCCCTTGAATAGGTGTACTTATTGCACTAGAATAACTAATTCAGACAGATTGTCAGACAGATGGCGAGACAGATGGTGAGAGTGTGAGGACATTGCGAGACAACAGGTGAGATCCAACATGGCGGATTGATCTACTGGTACTTTCTGAAAGAAGAAAAAAGGTCAATTTTTTTCTGGGTTATTCCACCAAACTCTGGACAACTTTATCGATTACTACTTTCACAGACTGTGCGTCATGAGTCTACCACAGAAACAACAGAGGCGAGACTGGTCCACCAAAACAGGACGACGGAACCACCACCACTGAGGTCATTATACTCAAGTCAATAAGCAAACTGTCAATTCTGGAATTACTTTAGGCGGACACAGAATCTTAAGGCAAGTCTTGAATACAGTCAATCACAAATTGAAACACTACAGATAGAAAACAATGAGCTAAAACTTGTAGTCAGCACACTCTGCCAAGGTCAATACCATCTCCACTGAAAACAAAAAATGGAAGAAACTATTCTAGATATCTAGTGCCACAGCATGTGCAATAATCTAATATTCACAGGAATAACTGAACACACCCAAGACAACCCAGAAAACGCAATAAAATAATTCATCAACTCAGCCATGAAACTAACACAAGACACCATAAACAACATTACCTTCCACCGAGTCCACCGCATTGGCACAAAAAAGAATGCTAGCAGACCAAGACACATTATCGCCAAATTTGAACATTACAAACAAAAAGAATTCATAAAGAGCTGAGGAAAGGAACCAAAAGGAACTACCTACGGCATGAACATGTCAGGGTTCCTAGTGTTTTCCTCCTTGTTGTCTGTGCTGCTGGTCCCTCCCCCTTCTGTCTGTCTGGAGGTTGGCCGGGAGCTGGGCGGGGCTGGAGCTAATCACCTGCACACCTGTCTTCTATCAAGCCTCATCAGTCACC
Organism: Lampris incognitus; assembly: GCF_029633865.1. Classification (NCBI taxonomy): domain Eukaryota; kingdom Metazoa; phylum Chordata; class Actinopteri; order Lampriformes; family Lampridae; genus Lampris; species Lampris incognitus. Next base: position 47,045,030 of record NC_079219.1, read on the forward strand.
TACTCTCCTGGTCCATAAAACCTGGTTCATTCTCCCACTCGTCGCCAAATCGTCTGCTTACCTTTGTGGTATAGTTGCATTGGCTCTGTGTTTGCGTTTATCTCTGTGCTGGCGTGTGCTCTTCGTACTCCCTTTCTGTATTGTGACCATCAGCTTCCATTCCTGCTCCTGCTCTGTCTCCAGCTGTCCTGACCCAGCTCTGCCCTGCTCGACCAGCCTCCCGTCCCCCTGCCTCATCCTAACTGGTGTCTCTCCAACTCCCAGCCTCCATCTTGGATTTCCACACGCCAGTGAGACCATTCAGACCGGCAAGACCAGCGTCCACTATTAAACCTTTTTCTTCACACTATCTGGGAGTTCTTTGTCTGTATCAGTGGGTGCCCAGAGAACACATTGGCTATTATGACAGAACAATCGGTACCTATGGGAGATTCAGGATAGAAGAAATTGATGCCAATCATGAAACAATACCGTGAAAGGGGAAGAAGAGCCGTATTGACTGTAAGACAAACTGTATATAGATGGTCAACACTACCATGACAGCAACATCGCTACCTGGCGATAACTACATGCACCATACTCCATCTCTACGTCTTCCAATCAAAAATAACTCAAATCTAAATGGACCAACTAAACTCTTTCATGTAGGACTCTAGAACATGTCTGTCTGCCTATCTTATCTATCTATCATTTCATCTATTTGTCTATCTGTCTGTCTGCCTGCCTACCTGTTAGTCTATCTGTCTAGGTGTCCCTGTCGGTCTCTGTATGTTTGTCTATATCTGTCTATCCGTTTACCTATTGACACCCATCTCATAAGATATATAGGGGTATGAATATGTGTCAGTGAGTTTGCATGTATGGGGCAGTATATAAACAAGCAATTACAACTACTTAATAGATATGTATGTACCTATTTACATATGTATGTATTTATGGATGTATATGTATATGTGAATACGTGTACAACACTGAAAGAGGATAACAGAAATATAATGGAATTATGATATATGAAGAATATGAGGAGGATGCCAAGTAGTGTCCAGATGCCACCGGAACACCCTAGGACCTGAACCATGCAACCACCATCACCATGTAGACCTGACAGGAGGACAGACTACACATGCACACAGGTGACTCGCATCACACCATTAATATATGTGGGAGAAGAGACAAGAAAAAAAAAGTCACACATCAGAGTGAGAGAAGGAATTATTTTATGAATTACTTTACATTGAAGGAATTACTTTACATTGAAACAAGATACGGATTTATAAGATATATGTAAAAAAATGTGATGATGAATGAAGTTGAGACTGAATAATTCTGAGTTTTGGGGATGTTTTTATACCTGGATAATGTGATATTTTCTGTGTTGAGGGTAGGGGTTTCTCAGATTAGTTGACTAGTCATCTATCCAAACCACTAGTCGACACTGTGCATAGTTGTAGACCAATCATTCATTGGTGGTTTTGGCACTGTGCAGTAATAAAGCAGTAGCAATGTCTCTACAACAGATATGCGGCTGGGGGCGAAGTGGTTCGAACAGATTTGTTGGAAAAATAATTTTCTACGTTATGCCATATTGAATAAACAGAATCATTTTCTATGTTATGCCATGTTAAATAAACAGAATTTAAGGTATTTAGAGAAAGAGACTCCCGCTATCACTGTGTTTTGGTTTAACAAGTGACCGTGCTAACTGGTGACTTTAGTGACAGCAGCTGTTGAAAACACAAACAGAACACATAGTGTCCTCCTAAAAGCCTTTAATTTTACTTCAATCAATTCTAAATACACACTCATCTGTTTTCAATATCTATGCTAACCATTTACATAAGTTAAATTGTACTCGGTAAGACTCATTCACCTCATAACATTTCTTATAATGTGGGAAACAAACCACAGCTGGCAGTGCAGTTGTATTTTGTACCGTTATCCTCAACCAGAAAATGGCCCATATTCAATCATTTAACCTGTAACATTAAAATGTCAAATACCTCAATAGACACCAACTGCTCCACTAATCTATGTTTTCTCCCACATTAAAAGTAACTTCAAGAAATGTGAACGTTTCTTGTTGGGGACATTTTTTGATTTACATTATGTAGGATAAAAAAGACCAGACAAATATATACTGTATTGAACATTCAATTTAAGACAATTGAAGGCTTTTTGGCTTTTCAACAGCTGCCATCACCCAAGACAGCCATGGACACACTCAGCTGGAAGTCACCAGAACACCGTCACTAGTTAAACCAAAACACCTGCAAGAAAGTAACAGAAAGGTGTATTAGTTCATACTTCACCTTTCTGTGATTTCTTTACCTGGATTATTGAGCATGCATAAAGACACCTGCAAGAAAGCAATCACACTGTTACTGCAGTCAAACAGTATTCAGCTCAGACAGGCTTGCTGGTGATTTAGTCCAATCAGATTGTGGCTCAATTGTAAACAGCATCTCGGAGCCAATCGAGGACTCTACTATAGGGCTGCAACGATTAGTCGACATAATCGATTACGTCAATTATAAAAATTCGTCCAAGCGGAATTTTAGTGTCAACGCGTCGTATTTTTATTATTATTAGTTGTATTAGTAGTAGTATTATGAAAGTCCTTTCAACTGTCTGTTGTAAACCACATAAATGTTCATTTGTAACTGCAATGCACTACAGGAAGTGACTGGGGGCAGTATCGCTTCCATTGTCTGCCATGAGTGCATTCTGTACTAATGAAGAAGAAAGTATGAATGACGGCACAACGGAGAGACAATCAGGGTGAAGAAGAGGCGAAAAAAATGAGACCGAAACTTTCAAAAGTATGGGAGCATTTCACCGAAAATAAACCAATGAAACAAGTTAAATGCAGACTCTGTGAAGCAGAGTTGTCATTTCACGGCAGCACTACGGCGATGCACGAGCATCTGAAACACAGGCACCCTGGAGCCGTGACGACTACTTCGGATGGCTAAGTTTCAGCGATTTAAGCTAGTTGATACCTTGTAGATCTTTTGGTAAATTTTAGCGAGTTAAGCTAGTTGATACCTTGTAGACCTTTTATTTTCAATGACCGACCACTTCGTGCTTTAGCCAACTGGTTATAATGTTAGTATCGTAATGTTTATGTTAGTTTAACTTTCAGTTATGTAAGCTAACACATTAAGTGCAAGTAAATCAGTGAATTATAGGAGTAGCCTACCCTATTTTTCTCTATTTTTTTGCTTGCGTTAATACTAGCATTCATTCTGAATAATAAATCTCCTCCACTTAACATTAGCGAGTTAGTCTGTGGGTTGGAGCATATCAATAATTCAGTTGTATGAATGTATTTCATTTTTATTACGATCATACTATTAATGTTACAAATACATTTGATTGAGGTATGAAGCTTAAGTTTCAAATTCGTATGTTTCATGGGTCATTATTTTAATTTGCTATTGGAACTTGTTATGTTATGTTAAGGCAGAGACCGGACACAACAGGGTGACATTCACAGGTGTGCAGACTTAAGCAGGTGAGGTACAACATGCACTGGAGCCCAGAGCCCAGAGACGGAGGGCGTGACAGAAATAATAGTTGACTAATCGACTAATTGAAAAAATAATTGAGATTAGTCGAATACCAAAATAATCGTTAGTTGCAGCTACTCTACGATTTCATCTACCCTCAGGTTGGTCCCACCTACATTAGTTAACCATTTATTGGTTGTATTTGAGACCTTTTTGACAAGAACTGATCATTGTTATTGGGTGAAAAAAATGATATATCTCCAGCGATTAATCAACTACTCAAAATACTTATTGGGACTAATTGACGAGTAATAAAATGCAGCAGTCGTGATTGCCCTAGTTGAGGGAAAGGGGGGGGGGGTTCAGAAGTGTAGTATTCTAAATGTTCTGACCCAGTGGTAAAATAGTTGATTTGTTTCAATTTATTGAATAGTCAGAAAGGTTAGTGTAGACATTGATGATTTTGATAACTTCATTGAGGGATTCATTTGGATTTTGTAGAAAAAATATCATGTGCGTAGAGATTGTGTGTTATTTTGTTTCTTGTGATGCTGTTATTTTGATGTATTGTCACGGCTAATGGTTCAATGAACAAGGCAAATAGTGACAGTGAAACTGGAAATCCCTGTCCGGTTCCTCGTAGTTTTGTGACGTTAATTCATTTGTAGGGACTGTTGCCATGGGTGTACTGTACAGAATTTTGATTCATTGAATGCATGATTTTCCAAAGCCAAACTTTTCTAGTGTTTTGATTCGGAATGTCCCATTTACTCTATCGAATGCCGTTTTTGCATCTAATGACAGGATAACTATTGGTTTTGTTGCAATGGGATATGTTCATACGATTGAAGAGGCAGCATATATTATTTGAAGTCTGCCTTTAATAAATCCTGTTTGATGTGGATGAATGAGCGATGAAATTACTGATTCGATTCGAATCATTAATACTTTACTAATGATTTTGATATTTGTATTGATTAACAACAGGGGCAATAGCTTGTGCTGAGAGGTGGGTCTTTATTTAGCTTAAGTAGTACTTAGACAAGTGCTGTATTCATATGCTGTGGGATGGATTTTGATCTTTTTATCTCCATCTGCCATTCTAGGGAATAAAGGTGACATTGTTGGCCAGAAGTGCTTATAGAATTCAGCGGGGAAACTGTCCAGTCCAGAGGTTTTATTGTTTGGCTTTTTTTTTTGAGTGTTTTTTCATATTCTATTGGTGATAGTGGAGTGTTCAAGACGTCAGCCTGATAGGCAATGCAATTTTATCTAAAAAAAAAAAAAAATCTATTTCTGATCATTATTTTCTTTGTCACTCACCGGCCACTTTATTAGGCACACCTGTCCAACTGCTCGTTAACGCAAATTTCTAATCAGCCAATCACATGGCAGCAACTCAATGCATTTAGGCATGTAGACATGGTCAAGACGATCTGCTGCAGTTCAAACCGAGCATCAGAATGGGGAAGAAAGGTGATTTAAGTGACTTTGAACGTGGCATGGTTGTTGGTGCCAGACGGGCTGGTCTGAGTATTTCAGAAACTGCTGATCTACTGGGATTTTCACGCACAACCATCTCTAGGGTTTACAGAGAATGGTCCGAAAAAGAGAAAATATCCAGTGAGCGGCAGTTCTGTGGGCGAAAATGCCTTGTTGATGCCAGAGGTCAGAGGAGAATGGCCAGACTGGTTCGAGCTGATAGAAAGGCAACAGTAACTCAAATAACCACTCATTACAACCGAGGTATGCAGAAGAGCATCTCTGAATGCACAACACGTCGAACCTTGAGGCAGATGGGCTACAGCAGCAGAAGACCACACCGGGTGCCACTCCTGTCAGCTAAGAACAGGAAACTGAGGCTACAATTCGCACAGGCTCACCAAAATTGGACAATAGAAGATTGGAAAAACGTTGCCTGGTCTGATGAGTCTCGATTTCTGCTGCGACATTTGGATGGTAGGGTCAGAATTTGGCGTCAACAACATGAAAGCATGGATCCATCCTGCCTTGTATCAACGGTTCAGGCTGGTGGTGGTGGTGTAATGGTGTGGGGGATATTTTCTTGGCACACTTTGGGCCCCTTAGTACCAATTGAGCATCGTGTCAACGCCACAGCCTACCTGAGTATTGTTGCTGACCATGTCCATCCCTTTAAGCTCGAATCATCTCAGATTGGTTTCTTGAACATGACAATGAGTTCACTGTACTCAAATGGCCTCCACAGTCACCAGATCTCAATCCAATAGAGCACCTTTGGGATGTGGTGGACCGGGAGATTCGCATCATGGATGTGCAGCCGACAAATCTGCAGCAACTGGGTGATGCTATCATGTCAATATGGACCAAACTCTCTGAGGAATGTTTCCAGTACCTTGTTGAATCTATGCCAAGAAGGATTAAGGCAGTTCTGAAGGCAAAAGGGGGTCCAACCCGGTACTAGCAAGGTGTACCTAATAAAGTGGCCAGTGAGTGTATTTTATAGAAGTATGTTTTGAAGATATTTATGGTGTGTGGGTCCTAGGTGATACTCCCTGCTAAGTCCTTGATTGCTGATATTGTGGGAGTGCAGGAATGAGGAGATGGAGAGATCAGGTCTAGTCAATCCCGTTTACTCGCAACACAAAACGACACCGATACAGCACAATCTCTCGTGGCAACCAGCAAACCGCTAGGCCGCTGCAAACGTGGCTCACCCCGGAAACTCTAAGCAGTCCCTACGTCAGCACTCTGAATGTCCGCCCTAAAGGAGCAGCAGCCCCTGGTGGATCTACCCTCATTTGTGTATCACCACACAGGCCCCCCCAGAATTCACCATCACGGAAAAATGTAACACAACAGTACTCAGCGAAACACAAACAGCCAACAGACGAACAGTCCTCAGTGAAACAGTCAACGTCTCGGGGGGCGGACCAGGCCGCCAAAACGGCTGCGCTGAATGGGTATGGGGGCGGGGTCAGGGGACAGAGCCGGAGCCCTGGTAGGGGCCAAGGCTGGGCCAGGGGCCTGAAAAGGGGCGCGCCCACTCTGTGAGGGCAGGGCCAATTCGACCGGAACACCCAGGTCCAAATGGGAAGGCTTGAGACGGTCCACTGAGACCCGCTCCGGCATGCCCCCCATGTCCACCACAAAGTTCTTAGGCCCCGCTTCCAGGACGCGGAAGGGCCCATCGTAGGGGGGCTGCAGGGGGGTACGGTGGCTGTCGTGGTGGATGAAGACATACCTGGCAGACAGCAGATCCTTGGGGATGTAGGACTGAGGGAGGCAGTGGTGAGATTTAAGGATCGGAGCGAAAGCGTTGGCACTGCGCCGGGCCACAGCCCAATGAGAAGCTGCTAACCAGGGGGCCACAGCGTCCGGGAGAAACTCACCCGGGACACGCAGCGGCTGGCTGTAAACCAGCTCGGCAGACGAGGACTGGAGGTCTTCCTTGGGGGCAGAGCGAAGGCCGAGCATGACTCACGGGAAGCGATCAACTCAGTTGCTGTCCGTGAGACTGGCACGAAGAGCGGCCTTCATAGACCGATGAAACCGTTCACAAAGTCCGTTTGCCTGCAGGTTGTATGCTGTGGTGCAGTGGAGCTTCACCCCCAGCCCCTCTGCGACTGCAGTCCAGAGCTCTGACGTGAACTGCGGACCCCTGTCAGAGGTGAGGTCAGCCGGCTTGCCAAAACGGGCCACCCAGGACCCGATGAACGCCCGGGCAACCTCAGTAAACGTGGTCGATGACAGGGAAACAGCTCCCGGCCACCTGGTGGTCCTGTCCACCATGGTGAGAAGGTGAGTGAACCCGTAGGAGGGGGGCAGGGGGCCCACCAGGTCCAAATTCACATATTCAAAACGCCTCTCGGGCACCAGGAATGGCGCCAAGGGGGCTTTGGTATGACGGTGTACTTTGAAACGCTGGCACACCATGGAGGAGTCAGCCCAGGCCTTGGCGTCCTTCTTGAGGCCGGGCCAGACGAACTTGGCCCCCACCAGCTTAGTGGACGCCCTCACACCTGGGTGGGAAAGGCCATGGATAACGTCAAAAACATGGCGACGCCAGCCAGTGGGCACCATGGGGCGGGGCTGGCCCGTGGAAACGTCGCAGAGAAACGTGGCGTTGGCGCTGTTAAACACCACATCCTCCAACCGCAGCCCCGTAGCAGCCGTCCGATAGGCCTGGATGTCCGGGTAAGCGGCTTGGTCTGCAGCCATGGCAGTGTAATCGAGTCCCAAGTGAACGGACCCTGCCACCACCCGGGAGAGGCAGTCAGTGACCAAGTTGTCCTTGCCACCCATGTGCCGGATGTCCGTGGTAAACTCCGAGATGGCAGAGAGCTGACGCTGTTGGCAGAGTCGAGGTGCCGAGCACGTGCATAGACCGGGGGGCTGTGGAGCAATATGGTGCTCCACGCCGTGCTTGCCCACCGCTGATGAGAACATAGGTGTGGTGAGGTCAGGGAACTCTGCGAGCAGTCGTTGATACGTATCTCCGGAGGCGAGCATGTTTGACAGGCCGAGCGTCCCTGCACCTCACAGTGTGCAAGGGTATGTAGCAAAAGAGACAGCATCGATCAAGCGACAGTTTGTAACCACCACCAGCAGCCTAGAGGCACACAGGAAGAGCTGACACTGTTGGCGCCCGGACCACGGCTCGGAGGTCTTGGCCATGGCAAATGTCAGCGGCTTGTGGTCGACGAAGGTAGTGAAACGGCGGCCTTCCAACAGAGACCTGAAGTGTCGGGAGGCTAGGAAGAGACCAAGGAGCCCCCGGTCGAAGGTGCTGTACTTGCGCTTGTTGTCCTTAAGCTGTTTGCTAAAGAAGGCAAGGGGCTGCCAGGTGCCACCCATCCACTGCTCGCACACCGCCCCGACCGCATAGTCAGAGGCGTCGGTCGTGAGGGCAATCGGGGCGATGGGGGATGGGTGCGCCAGCAAAGCGGCATTGGCCAGCGCAGCCTTGGCGTCATCAAAAGCTTCATCCATCCCCGGGGACCAGTCTACCTCGCCCATGGCTTCCTTGCCTCGCAGGGCCTCGTACAAGGGCCGCATGCGGTGAGCTGCGTGGGGAATGAACCTGTTATAAAAGTTCACCATGCCCAAGATCTCCTGCAGGGACTTCACAGTTCGGGGGCGTGGAAAACTGGCGACAGAGTCCACTCTGGCAGGAAGCGGAACAGCTCCTTGCGGGGAGATGCGGTGGCCGAGGAAGTCGATGGACGACAGGCCGAACTGGCATTTGGCTGATTTGACTATGAGTCCATGCGCACTCAGCCGCTCGAACAACTGCCAGAGCTGCGTCAGGTGCTCCTCCGTGGATGCGCTGGCCACGAGAATGTCATTCAAGTAAACAAACAAGAACAGCATATCCTGTAGCACAGAGTCCATCAGCCGCTGGAACGTCTGCGCTGCCCTCTTGAGACCGAAGGGCATCCTCAGGAACTCGAAGAGTCCAAATGGCGTGATGACCACTGTCTTGGGCACGTCCCGAGGGTGGACCGGTACCTGGTGGTAGCCCCGCACCAAATCTACTTTGGAAAAGATGGTGGCCCCCGCCAGGTGGGCGGAGAAGTCCTGTATGTGTGGGACGGGGTACTGGTCAGGGGTTGTGGTGTTGTTCAGGCGACGAAAATCGCCGCAGGGGCGCCAACCGCCGTCAGCCTTAGAAACCATGTGCAGGGGGGAGGCCCACGGGCTGTCCGAGCGAGCACAATGCCGAGGCGTTCCATGGTGGCAAGCTCTTCCTTGGCGATCGCGGCCTTAGCAGAGTCGAGGTGCCGAGCACATGCGTAGACCGGGGGGCCGTCGGTGGCAATATGGTGCTCCACGCCGTGCTTGGCCACCGCTGATGAGAACGTAGGTGTGGTGAGGTCAGGGAACTCTGCGAGCAGTCGTTGATACGTATCTCCGGCGGCGAGCATGTTTGACAGGCCGGGCGTCCCTGCACCTCCCAGTGTGCACGGGTATGTAGCGAAAGAGACGGCATCGATCAAGCGACAGTTCGTAACATCCACCAGCAGCCTGAAGGCACACAGGAAGTCCGCGCCCAGGAGGGGAACCGACACCGCGGCCATAACGAAGTCCCAGCCGAAACGCCGCCCGCCGAAACACACCTCCACATACCTGGTGCCGTAGGTACGTATGGGCGTGCCGTTCGCGGCATCCATCGGGGGGGGGGGCCTTGTCCGCCGGCCATGGTGTCCGCGGCCGATGCAGGCAGGATGCTACGCTGAGCGCCCGAATCAACCAGCAGCCGCCGGCAAGATAAGGCGTCTTTGATAAACAACAGCCTGCTGTTCTCGCCGGCGCTCATAGCTGCTATTGAGCGCCGGCCCTGGCATTTCCCTGGATGCTGAAGCTGCATAGCGGGTGACACTGCTTGGCCCTGGCACCAAACCTGTTGTGGTAATAGCACAGCCCGCTGTCACGCTGGCGGCGGGCAGCCACCTGAGTCGCGGTGCCCGCTGCGTCCTCCAGAGGTGGGGCCGAGGTCTGGGTGGGGAGCATACATGAACGAACTGCTGCCGGTTGGCGAGGAAAACCCTATCCGCTTCCGCACCCAGAGCGTGGTAGTCTTTGGTGGAGGAGAGGGGGGAGCTGGCTAGCACAGTGCGCACAGGCGCTGGGAGCTGCCGTAGAAAAATATGGGTGAAAATGAAGGAGGGATCTGCCGAGCCCAAAACGGCCAACGTCTTCTCCAGCAGCTCAGAAGGTTTGCTATCGCCGAGTCTGTTGAGTGACAACAGGCGATCTGCCTTCTCCATCTCCGACAGCTCGAACAGCTGTAAAAGGAATGCCCTTGAGTGCGCCGTATTTTCCCACAGCCGATGGGGGGGGCTTCCAGTAGCCCCATAGCTCGGGCCGTCGTCTGGGCATCCATCGCCGCCACCACATGGAAATACCTCGTAACGTCCCATGTTATTCCTCCCAGCTCGAACTGGGCTTCAATATGCTGAAACCATGGCCGGGAACTGTGCTGCCAAAACTTGGGCAACTTCACCGTTGCTGCTGAGATGCTAGCGCTAACGTGAGCCATACCGTTAGCATCACTCGGAGCCAGAGCGGTGTCGTCATCGCTTTGGGTCGACATGTTTTCGTTGTCAATGTGCGGGGTCACCAATGTGGGAGTGCAGGAATGAGGAGACGGAGAGATCGAGTCGAGTCAATCCCGTTTACTCGCCACACAAAACGACACCGATACAGCTCAAACTCTCGTGGCCACCAGCTAACCGCTAGGCCGCTGCAAACGTGGCTCACCCCGGAAACTCTCAGCAGTCCCTACATCAGCACTCTGAATGTCCGCCCTAAAGGAACAGCAGCCCCTGGTGAATCTACCCTCATTTGTGTATCACCACAATATGATTGATTTTTCTTTTTTTGCTTTTGAGTTGGTTTGCTAGGTATCTGCCAGATCTATCATTATTTTCTAAAGTGGTTGCAGTATAGCGTTTGTAATGTGAAGTGTTTTTTTTGTTAGTAATGATTCAAGATTCAATATCCTTTAATGCTACGTCTCTAAGTATAAGAGAGTAAAATTCTTGTGTTTTGGCTCCTCAACACTGCAGCAACAATAGCAATAATAAAATAACAACAAAACAAAAAAGCAGTAATAATAATAAACAGTGTGCTGTGTATGTAAGGTGCTGGGTGTATGTAGGCTCTGCTTTAATAAATGTACATGTGTGTGTAGTTGTTTGCATATCTGTGTGTGTGTGTGTGTGTGTGTGTGTGTGTGTGTGTGTGTGTGTGTGTGTGAACTGATGATCCACTGAAGACCATAGGTCAGACAGTATGAGTCAGTCCGGCAACAGGCTTAGTGTCTTTAATGTTTTGTTCAAGAGCCTGGTTGCTTGGTAGTCTCGCGATACCAGACAATCGGAGATCTCCGCCTATCAATCGTCTGGGGATTTCTAAATGCAAGCAAACAAGCGGCCGTTCACTTCTAATGCTACGCCTCTTACATTTTGTCAAGGACACGCCTTAGGGCACGCCTTACCGGAAACTATGCTCTCTCCCCATCCTCCTCCGTAGTGAAACAAACTGGAGATATAGCGAATCACTTTGTAATGCGGAGAGAGCTTTTTAAAACATTGAAAATGGATGTCCCGAGTAACATTAGATCATTTGATTCAGTTTTATCGAACGTGTGCTCAGTCCACAATATTGGTGCAATTAAGGATTTACAGCGGCTTTGTTTAAAACTTTTAACCCAGGACAAGAAAGACGTGTTTGCTTGTTTATCAACTGGTTACGGGAAAAGCTTGGTGTATCAAGCCTGGCCAACTGTCTGCGACTTGTTGTCCGCACAGGGACAGAAATCTATGGTGTTGGTCATATGCCCTTTGCTGTCGATAATGAGGAGCAGGTGCAGTTTTTGAAAGCAAAAGGATTTCCTGCCGCATACGTAGAACAAAGCGAGGACATCGATGACCAAATCGCCGCCAGTGATTTCGCCCTTGTGTTTGGCACACCAGAAACTTTTGTTGGCCAAGCAAAGTGGAGACGGCTTCTACAAACACCGATATTTCGGGAGCGGCTTGTTGGAGTGGCTGTTGATTAAGTACACACTGTAGTGCAATGGTGAGTTTGAAACCATAATTCATGTTAACTCGCTAACTGCGTATTGTTTGTCTAGTTTTCTTCGGTGACTGCGCCTGAGCCATCCTATAAAGCAAGTATTGCTGGTACGACAGTGTTTACAAGCACACAACTTTTGCATGTGTAACCAGGTTAAAATTAATGTTTTTATTTTATTTTGTTTGAGTATAAAATATCACCAAATCCTGTCTGTGTGCTGTTATTTGTGTTTACTACATTTTATTTTATGTCATTATTTACTTTTATGTATGTTTTCCAACGACCGTCATATACATGTACTGTCGCTTTAAGAGAGAGGTCTTGTGGGTACACGGAAGAGGGAACGCGGGAGAGGCCATTTTTGTTTTGTGGGAGGAGTCTCAAGCAGCAATCGAGCCGAGCCACGCGTGTTTCTTACGGTAGGACAGTTTTGCTGGTTGAGGAGAACGTAACCTTGAGTATCCCTGTAAGAAGATACTGCAAGCTGTGGGATAAAATACTTGTTTATCCTTTCTTACATCGGAGTCCCGTGGACGGTTTCTCCTTCTAACGCACACGAGTGAAGTCCGGGCAGTGGTTGAACTTCGACCCCCACGTCCGTAAGACACACCGCTCCCGCTGGAGGACTGGACGTTTGTCGAAGGGTTTGAAACCAAAATAAATGGCAAGGTGGGCCAAATAGAGTCCTGTGTGTCCCCCCTCCTTCCTTGATCATGATGATGATGAGAGACTGAGGCCCCCCCACAACACCTGGGGCCCCACCCAACTAGAACACAACGCAGAGCTAATGATGAGAGTGACGGGCGTGCAGCAGGCTGACCAGCATAGAACAGCATAGGACTGCCCCCGTTACATTGGTGCCGTGACCCTCCTGGATTCTGAGAGTGACATCAGTTGCTCGCCGCGGGAGGCTGCTGTCGTCATCAAGCCCCAGACGTCCTCAGGTATTTCTACAGACTGTACACTCATGTTACAGTGGACTGGAGTTGAGCTGTGTGGACACTGGACAGTCATAGCTGTGGTTACCATGGACTGGGCTTGTGAACAGGACATTTGTATATACTGAAGGAAGAAAAACACACGAAAAAAAAAGGAAAAAAAGGTTAATGTTGATGTGATTGAAGGACTCGTGTGAATAATCTATTGATCTAAACTACTGGATATGTGCATATGTGATTAATCTATTGGTGAATTTGTTGATTGTGTGTGATTGTTTCAATCTCTTAGCGATTTCTAGATTCAATTATTTAAATGAATTGAGCTTTTCACTTTTTTATTTTATTTTTTATTTTATCTGAGTGTTAGAGGTAGGAACATGGCAGAGGGTGGTTCGTACGTAGGTGGGGGTAACATTGCTGATCAGGATCTTTTGGATCGCCAGTGTGCTATGGAGAGGGGGTACCAGTTAGATGTGGGTGGGGGTTTACGGCTAGGTGTAGGTAGGAGTTTCGGGCAGCTCTTAGAGGGCGGGGAACCAGACACCAGAGCACCAGGACCTAGAGACCCGACCACATTTGGCACTCCTCAGTTCACCTCCACACGCTACGTAGAACGGGCCAGGCCAGGTATCAGCGAAGGGGCTGTGCTAGGTAACAGCGAGCAGCCAGTGGGTGAGTTAGCCATGCTCATTACTCGGTTAGCAGAGAAGATAGGAGAGTCAATCACTGCTAAGCTGCAGGAAACACAAGTGCTTAGAAACACACACACAGACAGTGCTAGGTCTGCTGAACAGCGTTTGGAGACAGCTCCTAGTGTTAGAGTAGTAATGCAGACAGACGCTAGGGAGCCTCCTATTTTCAGGGGCGATAGCTCTGATAAGTTTACAGTTCATGAGTGGGAGAGCCTTATGACTTTGTATTTGAGGAAGCGAGCCATTCCAGTTAGTGAGCAGTCACATGAGATTCTAGCTAAGCTTATGGGGAAAGCAGGGGACGTGGTGAGGATAAAGCTGCGCAACACATCTGTCGACCACATAGCGAACCCCCACATTATTTTTGATGTACTGAAGCAACACTTTAGTGACCTCACATACTCGAGCATGCCCCTGGCGGACTTTTACAGTACGCTGCCCAAGCCAGGTGAGGACGCTATGGAGTATTGGATTAGGCTTAATAAAACAGTGGAGGTGGCTGGCGAATGCTTGAAGTGGCAGGGCCGTAGTATTGAAGAGCCAAGCCACGAGGTAAGCATGATGTTTATCAAACACTGTCCAGATCAGTCTCTTGCCAATGTTTTTAAGTTCAAGTCCGCAGGGAAATGGTCTGCTAGCGAGATCCAGGAGAGGCTTGATGAGCACATGCTGGAGAGGAAGTCCCGTGTTGCTGCAGGTGGACAACGTGAAGCAGGCGCGGTAGAGCGTAGGTTCCATTCACAGGTTCATGTCCCTGTAGTCGACATGGCTCCCGACTTGAACACGACCGTGCCGGTGGTGCCATCTCCCGTCCCGGCTCATGCGTCATCTCCTATACCATTTTGTGCAAGGTCTCCTACACCGTCTCCCGCACCGTCTCCCGCACCTGTCTCTGGCGGTGATGACTATATGAGGAGTTTGGTGAGCTTGCTAGACCGTTTGGTCACAATGCAGACTCAGGTTCCAGTTAGCGCTGCAGTCCGGACACCGACGCTGACTCAACCGCCAGCTAACGCCGCAGGGCGGGTGCCAGACGCACCAAAGAGGTTGTGCAGGGTTTGTAAGTCTCCGGATCACTCCACATTTTCCCACTGCAGCCAGGAGAACCGATGTATAAACTGTTTGTCTCCTGGTCATTGGAAGAGGGACTGTCCTCACCCTCAGCCGCCCAACCAGCTCCGTTCTCAGACTGGTGGAAGAGCTGGTCGTCAGTCTCGTCCGTTAAACTACTAAACCCACACCTAGAGAGGGATGGTGTGGGTAATGTAGATGTATCCCTCACTGATGTCTCCGACCTGGCTCACTTGTATGAAGACAAGTGTGCCAAAGCACCTCAGGGTTCGCGTATGGTCATTCAGGCGACACAGAGGATTCAGGCTTTCAGTGACTTGTTCTATGCTCCTGTTCTTGTCAACCAGAGTGTGCAGCTTAATGGCATGTTGGATACTGGCTCTATGTCATGCAGTATCAGTGAAAATGCAGTAGAGAAGCTCCGCTCTGGGGGTGTTTTACCTGAGAAGCAGCAGCCTGAAGAGAACATTGTCTTGATTGGCTGCGGTGGTCTGGAGACTAGGCCTGATGGTTTTTATGACCTCAACATGCAGCTTTGTGGTGTTTCCTTTGTCATACCCACTCTGGTCGTGCCCGGTCAGCATGATGATCTGATAGTCGGCACAGACGTCATTAAACATGTGGCCCATGTACTCAAGAGTGGTACTGAGTACTGGGACATCGCGTCCAGACAGGAACATCCGTCTAGTCCTGACGTTGAACAGTTCTTGTCCATGTTCATGAATGTAGAGCGCTGGAGGGGTGGTGCAGTTCCTGAGAAGATAGGTACTGCTAAGCTCACCCAGGCCGTGACACTCTTACCGAGGCACGAGCACTTAGTCTGGGGCAGACTTCCTGCTAAGGTGCCTATGTCAGCTGGAAGCACTGTTGTTGTGGAGCCGACAGACTCCAAGGCCATGCCACGCAGTGTCCTCGTAGGTCGACTTGTCACACCGCTCTGGGGTGATAGGTGGGTACCCATGACTGTTGTCAATCCATCTGACAAAGCCATCACACTGAAATGGAACTGCAAGTTGGCTGATGTGTTTCCATGCTTGGCGATTGAGGACTTTAATGTTTTCCAGGGACTGCAATCAGTTGCAGGGAGGCATGAGTCCAACGCCACAGATAGTGCCTGTCCCCCTGTCCAGCCGGCTAGGAGTTTGTCAGAGCTCGGACTCAGTGACATTGACCTCAGCTCCTGTCAGGTTAGTGAGGCATGCAAGTCCCAGCTCACTCAGCTGCTCACCGAGTACCATGACATCTTCTCCAGGGACTCTCTGGACTGTGGCGAGGTCACAGGATACACACATCGCATCCATCTGGTGGATGAGCGCCCCTTTAGCTTGCCCTACAGGAGGGTTCCCCCAGCCCACTATCAGAAGTTGAGACAGGTTCTCACTGATATGGAGGAGAAAGGGATTATCCGGAAGTCCTCGAGCGCATACGCTTCACCGCTGGTTATGGTATGGAAGAAGGGTGGCGGGCTTCGGATCTGCACTGATTTCAGATGGCTGAATGCTCGGACCTTGAAAGACGCTCATCCCTTGCCACACCAGTCGGACTGTCTTGCCGCGCTGGGTGGTAACTGCCTCTTTAGTACGATGGACCTCACCTCTGGCTTCTTCAACATCCCAATGCATGAAGATGACAAGAAGTACACTGCTTTCACGACTCCCCTTGGGTTGCATGAATACAATCGCATGCCACAGGGCCTTTGTAATAGCCTTGCAGCCTTCATGAGAATGATGATTGGGATCTTTGGGGATCTGAACTTCACGAAGCTTTTGTGCTATCTTGATGATCTTCTTGTCTTCGTGCCGTCAGAGGTTGAGGCTCTGTCGAGGCTCCGCACTGTGTTTCAGAGGTTGAGGGAGAACAACTTGAAACTGGCTCCGAAGAAGTGTCATCTGCTGCAGAAGCGGGTGCGGTTTTTGGGCCACGTGGTTGATGGCGGAGGTGTGTCTGTCGATCCCTCCAAAGTAGAGGTCATCTCCAACATGACAGTGCAGGATCTCATGGAAGGTGATGGGTGCACGCCTTCTGTTCGTAGGATCAAATCTTTCCTTGGTATGGTATTTTACTACCAGCATTTCCTCCCGAACTGCTCCTCCGTGGCTAAGCCCCTGTTCGCCCTTACAGCTGGACAAAAGAGGAGGGGGAGGTCAGCTAAGGATAAGAAGCCCCATGGCAGCTTCCGTAAGCTTACCTCCGCAGACTGGACGGTGGAATGTGGGGAAGCATTTGATCTGTTGAAGACGATGTTACTGGAGTGTGTGGTGCTTGCCCATCCAGACTTTGAGGTGCCTTTCATTTTGTCGGTCGATGCGTCTTTGGACGGACTCGGCGCGGTGCTGTCTCAAGTGCCCCGAGGAGAGTCCAAGGCCAGACCTGTTGGTTTTGCAAGCAAGTCCCTCAGTGCCTCACAGCGGAAGTATCCAGCTCATAGACTGGAGTTCATGGCGCTGAAGTGGAGTGTTTGTGAAAAGTTCAGCCACTGGCTGAAGGGTCAAAGCTTCACCGTTTGGACAGATAATAATCCGCTGACTTAACTCCTAACGAAGCCGAAGCTTGACGCGTGTGAGATCCGCTGGGTGTCTAAGTTGGCGTCTTACACTTTCGATCTCAAACACCTGCCAGGGAAGAAAAACGTGGTGGCGGATGCCTTGAGTCGCGACCCTTTTTCCAAGCCCGTCAGTCAGAGGCTACTTAGGGAGCCCTACCCGGCCCTTGTTCAGGAAGCCGACGGGGTTGAGGGGGACTCTGTGCAGGATGTTTTCAGACTCAGTTGCCAGTCCCAAACAGTGAGTAGTGCGCGATCTGGGTTTGCTTGTGATGCAGCTGAGGTCAGGGCTTTTTGTCAAGCCAAATGTGACTGGCCTGATGCATCAGTATTCACAGCACTCAGTTTGGTCCAGCACGTTCAGCATCTGTCGGGTGGTCAGGATACACTGCCAATGTTATCCACCGAGGAGCTCAGGTTGAGTCAGGAGCAGGACCCCTGCATCTCCAAGGTGTTGCCCTTTGTCGCTGTTCGGAAGCGGCCATCGAGACGTGAGAGGCATGGTGCTGACCAGAAGGTCCTCAGGCTGTTGAAACAGTGGGAGAAGTTGGAAGTCAATGATGGTGTCTTGTACAGGGTGACCAAGGACCCAGTGTCCAAGCAGAGGAGGTCTCAGTATGTTTTACCTCTGAGTCTGAAAGACAAGGCACTGTCCACGATCACGCTGGTCATCAGGGCCAGGACCGTACTCTCTCTCTTGCAAGGCAGCGTTTTTATTGGCCTGACATGGAGAGGGATATCAGAGCATATGTCAGATGCTGTCAGAGATGTGTGTTTGGGAAGACCCCAGAGCCAGCTGCTTGCGCGCCCCTGGAGAGCATTAAAACTTCCGCACCGATGCAGCTTGTGTGTATGGATTTCTGGTCCGCTGAGGACAGTAAGCAGCGGTCAGTCGATGTCTTAGTGGTTACTGACCACTTCACTAAGCTTGCTCACGCGTTCCCCTGCACCAATCAGACAGCGAAGCAGGTCGCCAAGAAACTCTGGGATCATGTATTCTGTGTTTACGGGTTTCCAGAGAGAATACATTCTGACCAGGGCACAAAGTTTGAGAGTAACCTGATTGCAGAGCTTCTCAAGTTGGCGGGTGTAGCGAAGTCCCACACGACGGCCTACCATCCTATGGGTAATGGCGGGACAGAGCGTTTTAATCGCACGATGGGGAATATGCTCCGTTCCCTTCCGCTTCAGCAGAAGCAACAGTGGCCTCAGCAGATCCATTCTCTCACGCTCGCGTACAATGCCACTGTTCACGAGACCACGGGTTATGCACCTTTCTTCCTGATGTATGGGCGTGTCCCAAGACTGCCGGTGGATGTTATGTTCAGGCAGGTTTTGCATGATCCTCACGTTGTTGACTATGACTCTTATGCTCAGTCTCTGCTTTCCTGTCTAAGGAGTGCAATGGAGATCGCTCAGAAGCACTCCACGGCTGAGCAGCAGCATCAGGCACGACAGTACAACAGACACGCCAAGGGCACTGTCCTGTCTGTCGGGGATCGTGTTTTGGTTGCGAACCAGAGTGAGCGAGGGAAGAGAAAGTTGGCTGACAAATGGGAGAACGGAGTGTACACGGTTGTCGGTGTCAACCCCAATATCCACGTCTACAAGATTCAGGATGCAGAGGGGCACACCAGAGTGGTGCACAGGAACCGTTTGTTGGAGGTCAACTTCTTGCCCCTTCCTGAGTTAGATCAGGGTGAGGAGTCCAGTACAACCAGTCAGTTGCTTGACTGCGCAGAGTCCGATGAGGAGGACAGTGCAGATGGCCTGACAGTCTCAGGGGATGCAGTGGGGCTAGCAGTCTCATCACTTGGAGACTCGCCTAGATCTGAGTGGGCAGAAGCGGAAGAGTTCATTCCGTCTAGTCTGGTAGTCAGTCCTGTGGGGGCCACTGCTCAGTCTCCACCCAACACACACGCACCACACAACACACATGCACCACACATAGAGGCATCACACTCACTCGATGTAGGTGTTATATCTCACACTGATTCGCACACAGGGGCACCACCCTCACTCGATACAGATGTTGCAGCTCGCACTGTCTCACGCACACAAGTAATGAGCGATGGTCGGGTTAGGACACGCACAGGGAGGGTGGTGAGGTCAGTGAACAGGTTAATAGAATCTATGGCTCAGATGCCATTTCTACGGAATGTCAGGGTTTGAACTTTGATGGAGGTTGGAGTCATTCAAACTAGTTTAATGTGAGTTATTAGGTGTCTATCAGACAGGGTTGTTTTGGGCCAAGTGCATGGTGTGGCGTATCAGGCGTCACATTGATCTAAGGGAATTCTGAGACTTGATCAACCTCATTATTTTCTGGACCTCGTAACCGAGGTAGCTCCTAAGTTGACTGGAGGACTAGGTCCTTCTTTTCACTTGTGCCAGTAGTCAGTGATGGACTTTTCCTTTCCTCTTTCTCTTTTTATCCTGCTGTCAGGATGTTGGTGAATTTCAGGAGGGGTGAATGTAACCAGGTTAAAATTAATGTTTTTATTTTATTTTGTTTGAGTATGAAATATCACCAAATCCTGTCTGTGTGCTGTTATTTGTGTTTACTACATTTTATTTTATGTCATTATTTACTTTTATGTATGTTTTCCAACGACCGTCATATACATGTACTGTCACTTTAAGAGAGAGGTCTTGTGGGTACACGGAAGAGGGAACGCGGGAGAGGCCATTTTTGTTTTGTGGGAGGAGTCTCAAGCAGCAATCGAGCCGAGCCACGCGTGTTTCTTACGGTAGGACAGTTTTGCTGGTTGAGGAGAACGTAACCTTGAGTATCCCTGTAAGAAGATACTGCAAGCTGTGGGATAAAATACTTGTTTATCCTTTCTTACATCGGAGTCCCGTGGACGGTTTCTCCTTCTAACGCACACGAGTGAAGTCCGGGCAGTGGTTGAACTTCGACCCCCACGTCCGTAAGAAACACCGCTCCCGCTGGAGGGCTGGACGTTTGTCGAAGGGTTTGAAACCAAAATAAATGGCAAGGTGGGCCAAATAGAGTCCTGTGTGTCCCCCCTCCTTCCTTGATCATGATGATGATGAGAGACTGAGGCCCCCCAACAACACCTGGGGCCCCACCCAACTAGAACACAACGCAGAGCTAATGATGAGAGTGACGGGCGTGCAGCAGGCTGACCAGCATAGAACAGCATAGGACTGCCCCCGTTACACATGTCACCGCCTCAATGTGACGGCCACGCCCTAAAGACTTTGGATTGGTTGTTTTTTTTAACTGTTTCCACGCAGTTTTAGCAAAAAAAGCTGGGAGAATGTCCTCAGTCTCTAGTTGAGTGAAACGTTTAGAGTCTGAATTGTGAGTCTAGGTTGCTTGGTGGAAAAAGCTTTTCCGGAGCATACTCGTCCGGGCTTTGAGGCTGCGGTAAGGCTTGCCTGACGGTAGCAGCTGGAACAGTCCATAGTTGAGGTGGCTGGAGTCTTTGATAATCCTGCAGGCTTTGCCGACACAACATCCGTTATATATGTCCTGGATGGAGGGAAATTCACATCCACCAATGTCCTGGGCTGTCTGCATAACCTTCTGCAAGTGTTTTGCGGTTGTGGGCAGTACAGTCCCCATGCCAGGCAGAGATTCATCCAGTCAGGACGCTCTCGGTTGTGCCTCTGTAGGCCCATAGAATCCTGGGTCCCATGCCGAACTTTGTGAGTCGCCTGAGGTGAAAGAGGCATTGCTGTGCTTTTTTTTCTCACCACATGGCTGGTGTGTTCATCCCAGGTGAGGTCCTTGGTAATGTGGACACCGTGGAACTTGAAGCTCTTGACTCTCTCTACAGCAGTCCCATTGATAGTGATGGGGTCCAGCCTCCCCCCTCTCTTCCTGTAGTCCACAATCCTCCTTGGTTTTGTCGATATTGAGAGAGAGGTTATTCTCCTGGCACCACTTTGTTAGATTGTTGACCTCAACCCTGTATGCCGTCTCGTCATTGTTGGTGATAAAGTTCGCTGACGACACGACAGTGATGGGCAATCAGCCCAAACACTGTCGCGTCATCAGCAAACTTTATCACCAAGTTGGGGCTATGTGTGGCCACAGTCATGGGT
Organism: Lampris incognitus; assembly: GCF_029633865.1. Lineage (NCBI taxonomy): Eukaryota > Metazoa > Chordata > Actinopteri > Lampriformes > Lampridae > Lampris > Lampris incognitus. The sequence continues at coordinate 47,066,418 of NC_079219.1, forward strand.
GTACAGGGAGTAGAGGAGGGGACTCAGGGTGCAATGTTGAGGGTCGGGGGGCAGAGGTGTTGGAGCCCATCCTCACCACTTGGCATAATCATCATTATTATTATTATCGGCTCAACAGGAAGTTTAGGATCCAGCTGCACGGGCTGGGTTGAGTCCTAAGTCCCTGAGCCTGGTGTAGAGTCTGGAGGGGACTATGGTGTTGAATGCTGAGCTGTAGTCTACAAACAGCATTCTCACATGGGAGTTCCTTTTCTTTGAGGGCAGCATGGGGTGTAGTGGCTATTGCATCATCAGTGGAACTATTTTGTCAGTAGGCAAATTGGTGGGGGTCAAGGGTGGGCGGTAACATGCTACAGATCAACGCCTTAACAAGCTTCTCAGAGCATTTGCTCACTATGGGAGTGAGCGCAATAGGATGCCAATCATTCAAGCATGTAACCTTGGTCTTCTTCAGCAGCGGCACGATGACTGATTATTTAAAGCAGGAGGGGACTACACACAGGGAAAGGGAGAGGTTCAAAATATCCGTGAAGACACCAGTCAGCTGCTCTGCACACACTCTGATCACCCGGCCTGGAATGCCATCCGGGTTGGCCGCTTTGCAGGTGTTCATGTGTATGAATGACCTGCGCACGTCGGACTCAGCGATGGTCAGCGTGCTGTTCATATCGGCAGCGGTGGGGGCTTCTCCCGGGAGGTTGGTGTCAGAAACCTCAAATCGAACATAAAAACTATTAAGCTCGTCCAGGAGGGAGGCAGAGGCATTTCCGCTGCTGGGTCTCCCTTTGAAGTCCGATATTGTGTGTAATCTCTGCCACATGCTACGTGAGTCCTTAGCTCTTAGGTGTTCCTCAATCATCTTGCCGTATTCCCGTTTGGCTGCTTTGATAGCTTTCCGAAGATCATAGAAGGCTTTCTTCATCGATTCGTCTCCCGTGGTGAGGGTGGTGTCTTGTGCCGCAAGAGCAGACCGAACGGAACTGTTTATCCATGGTTTCTGGTTTGGTATCCAAGTTGAAATTTGGTTTCTCTGATTTCTTTCTGGGTTTGTTCAATGGGGCTGACTGAGTAGGAGTTGTGCAATTGTTTGATTTTTGTCCTCCTGTTTCTTTTCCTGTTTTTTTCTTATGTGATGAGAAAGATGATTTTACCTCTCAATACTGCTTTTGACGTTTTCCCAGAGTAGTGTAGGTGAGGTACTTGGAGAATCATTTGTTTCCATGAAGTATGTCCACTCTTTCTTTAAGTATGTGTCGAATTCTTTGTCTTGAAGTAATGATGTGTTAAAGTGCAAACTTTGGGTGGGTTTAGTTTTGAGTTTTTTGTTTAAAATTAGGCTAATTGGAGCATAGTCAGATATATTGATCGGGTGGATTGTAGTGTCAGACAAATCAGTCATTATTGAATTACTAGTTAGGAAACATTCAATTCGTGAAAATGGTTGATGGACAGATGACAATAAGTGTTATTATGTGTTAAGTGTTAAATTATTAGCAGAAGGTTTTGTAGCCTTCAAATATCACCAAGATATTTGTCATGTATTGTTTAATTGTTTCTGTAGAGTGCCAGTTTTTGATGTGATGTGATGCGTTTGATCTGTCCTGTGCTGGATTGATGACTATTAAAGTCACCTCTGATTATGATAGTTGATGTTAAAAAATCCTGTAGGAATGTGAAGTAGGCCTGTCAGATAGCATTTGAAATTCGAATGTACATTCGAATTATGGTAATAATATTCGAATTTGAATATGAAAATATGAAATTCGATTTTTTGTAATATATTTTTTAAATATATTTTTCCCCCTTATTAATATTATTATTATTAATGCACACACGTTTAAATGGAAATAAATGATGGTTTCGTGAAACGTATTTTATGAAAATAAGCATAGCCTACATCCGTAGTAAAACCGGAAATTAAAAAGCTCTTGTCAGTTCCCACGCCGAGCGGGCGGGCTCATAGAACACAGGAAATGGCGGAATCCGAGAAGAACGTTGGCTGTGACCCAAGCGCTAGCACTAGCACATCTCCTGCGAGAGTCATTCATACTCCACAACATCTGAGAAGTTACGTATGGAAATTCTTTGGGTTTTGGGCTGTTAATGGGAAAATCGAAGAGAGAATATATCCACACCTCGGGAAGATGGCTCAGAGATACCTCGCCGTGCCAGGGACATCCGTGCGCTCTGAGCGTGTCTTTTCTGATGCGGGAAACATAGTCACCAAAAAAAGGAGCGCTCTCGAGTCTGAACACGTGGACGCTTTGGTTTTTCTCGCAAACCACTATTAGCACAACTTCTTATACTACTACAGTGAGTAGGACTCTTGATTTTATTTTTTTAAGCCCCGTGGGTCATGGATAATTTACTATGCCTATGTTACTTACGGTAAATTCGTTAACACCATCTGGCCTTTTCCTAGTCAGATTTATTTTACTTGTATGTTACTTAGAGTAGGCCCTAGTTAACATCATCTGGCCTTTTCCTAGTCAGATTTATTTTATGTTTAGGGGTGCTCAACAACAGTTTTTGGACTAATATGTGCGGACAATGTGCTGGAGTTGTATGTTGTCATAAATATGCTGTTAATAAAAACACGGGCTACAATAGACTTACTCTCTGTATTGATTTTTGGGGGTGATATGCAAATTCAAGGTATTCGAATGCCATTCGAACCTCAGTGTGTAATATTCGTTATTCGTTCGAGGCCTATTTTTGGCATTCGTTCACAGCTCTAATGTGAAGTAGTTATGAAAGAATGTTGTTTCATCTGTATTTGAGCCATAGATGCTTGCGAATGCTACATTGTTGCTTTTATTTCCACTAATAATAATATGGCCTCCTTCAAGGTCAGTTATGGTGTGTCTATGGATCAGTGGCACCTTTTCATTAATCAAAATTGAGACTCCTCTTTTCTTTGTTATATGAAGCAAAATATATTTGCTTGAAGTGTTGTTTTTAACTTGTGTTCAATTTCTGATAATTTGGTTTCTTTTAGTAAACACATGTCAGCTTGCGAGTATTTTGAGATGGTTTATGACTTCGGACTTTTTTGTTTTGCCACGTGCATTCCAGCTAACAAATTTTATTACTACAGGCATTAGTTTTTAAACTTGATAATATTTTGGTGGTGCAATTGTACACATTTTGAAACAGCTGCTCCGTGCAAACTTACTTACAATGAAATGTGCACAAACAGCATACAGAACAGCAAAGACGTGAAACTTAAATATAGGGGTAAAGTAAACAAACAAAAAACAACAACAGATGATTTAAAAAACATGTAAGAACATTGAGCACAAAAATGACATACAGGGATACAGTATGTCTTGTTGTAGGGACAACTGGGTGTTAGTTGGGTGTTCCATTTTAACCCTACAATGTCTTTTGTTGGGTATATAAAGATCTACTGGAAGATGTAAAAGACCATCAACTAATCAGAAGAGTGAACTAATGAATGTGAACATACAAACATAAATATGCATGCCCATGTAAGTCATGTCTAAACAGACTCTGGATGTGATCTTTTACACACACACACACACTTTATGCATGTTTAATAATCCAGGTAAGAAAATCAAAGAAAGTTGAGTCAGTTCATCTGGACACAAGCTTTATTGAGAGAAACGTTACATCACTCATCTAAGTGACCTCTTCAGTCTAAACTGACTGCAGATATCCCCACTCTTATATAGTTGCAAAACAACTGAAACCAATGATCAGTTTCATATGCAAATAGGCGTGACCATTAACTACAGTTTCAGTGGCCAGTATACTATTCACAGAGGATTTGGGAATGTTTGCAATCACATCGTTGTAAAAAGGCGACATATGTACTCTTAGCCCTCCTCTCGGTTCAGGAATAATAATAATAATAATAATAATTCCATTTATATAGCCCTTTTCTAGACACCCAAAGCACTTCACATCAAAGGGGCTAATTCACTTCAACCACCACCAATGCGCAGCCCCCACCTGGGTGATGCACGGCAGCCATTTTGTGCCAGAACACTCACCACACATCAGTTTGAGGTGGAGAGGGAGGAATCATTGAGCCAGCTACATTGGGTTGATGATTAGGTGGCCAGATGGAGAGAGCCAGGTTGGGAATTTTGCCAGGATATCGGGGAACCCCCTGCTCTTTGCGATAAATGCCATGGGATCTTTAATGAACGGTGAGTTAGGACCTCGTTTTAACGTCTCATCCAAAGGACGGAAATGGATGGTCGTTCCTTCTTCACATAGATGGCCTCTTTGACTCCTTGTTCAAACCAGCGTTCCTCCCTATCAAGAAAGTGCACATCCTCATCCTTGAAAAAGTGGCCACTGGCCTGTAGATGGGTATACACTGCGGAGTCCTGGCCTGACGCATTTGCTCTGTGTTGTGCTGTCCTCTCAGCCATCGTCTGTTTGGTTTTCCCAATGTACAAGTCTAGTCAATGGTCACACCTATTTGCTTACAAAACTGATCGTTGGTTTTGGTTGTTATGCAACTGTATTGTTTAAGGGTGGGGATACCTGCAGTCAGTTTTGACTGAATAGGTCACTCTCAATAAACGTGTCCAGATGAACTGATTCAACTTTCTGTGACACACACACACACACACACACACACACCTGCACAGACTCATGCATGCACACATACGTATGTATACACACCTAGATACATGTACACACATACGCACATGAACAAATGTACAATACAAACACACATACAGTGGTGCTTGAAAGTCTGGATCCTTCAGAATTTTCTATATTTCTGCATAAATATGACCTAAAACATCATCAGATTTTCACACAAGTCCTAAAAGTAGATAAAGAGAACCCAATTAAACAAATGAGACAAAAATATTATACTTGGTCATTTATTTAATAATAAATATTACATATCTGTGAATGGCAAACGTATGTGAACCTCTAGATTAGCAGTTAATTTGAAGGTGAAATTAGACTCTGGTGTTTTCAATCAATGGGATGACAATCAGGTGTGAGTGGGCACCCTATTTTATTTAAAGAACAGAGATCTATCAAAGTCTGATCTTCACAACACATGTTTGTGGAAGTGCATCATGGCAACAACAAATAAGATTTCTGAGGACCTCAGAAAAAGTGTTGTTGATGTTCATCAGGCTGGAAAAGGTTACAAAACCATCTCGAAAGAGTTTGGATTCCACCAATCCACAGACAGACATATTGTGTACAATTGGAGGACATTCAAGACCATTGTTATCCTCCCCAGGAGTGGTCGACATCAAAATCACTCCAAGAGCAAGGTGTGTAATAGTCAGCCAGGTCACATAAGGAACCCAGGGTAACTTCTAAGCAACTAAAGGCCTCTCTCACATTGGCTGATGTTAATATTCATGAGTCCAGTGGCGCCGGCAGCCGTAATCCTGTACGCACAATGCGCACATTTTTTTGATTTTGTTCTTTTTTTTTTCTTTTGACGCAAATACATTTGAAGGCCGATGATTGGTGTTAACGTCACCGGCTCTTAGCACATGGTGCATACAGATCCCTGTACGCACGGTGCATACAGGATTACGGCTGTCAGCACCACTGCATGAGTCCACCATCAGGAGAACAATGAACAACAATGGTGTGCATGGCAGGGTTGCAAGGAGAAAGGCACTGTTCTCCAAAAAGAACACTGCTGCCCATCTGCAGTTTGCTAAAAATCATGTGGACAAGCCAGAAGGCTATTGGAAAAATGTTTTGTGGACCGATGAGACCAAAATAGAACTTTTTGGTTTAAATGAGAAGCATTATGTTTGGAGAAAGGAAAACACTGCATTCCAGCATTATCCTTATCCCATCTGTGAAACATGGTGGTGGTAGTATCATGGTTTGG